>NC_083595.1:18712076-19012076 GCF_027579695.1 Neoarius graeffei
ATGGGATCTCATACTCATTTGGGTGATAACAGATAGCATGATTATAAATAATTTGCTCCTATAACAGTATTCTGTGTAACCAGGAAAATCATTATAGTTTGAGTATGAAGTCTGTTTTGTTGAAGTTATCAACTGTTACCATGGGCATGAGCTTTAATTTTGATCTTTATATGGGCTCAAGTATGAGCACAGGCATGAACTTGGAAATGGACTTGGATTTTGATCTTTGGCATGGGCTTGGGCATTATCACAGGCATGAGCTTGGATGTGGGCTTGAATTTTGACCTGGGCTCAGATGCAGGTCCAGGCTTAGGTTGAATTATGGCCTCGTCCTTGCTGAAGCCTGGTGGGAGAGTGATGTTCTCGTCCTTGCTGAAATCTGGAGCAGAGGTTGTCCTGTCTGCCTCTGGAGCGAGCAGTGGAGCAGAGGCCACCCTGCTGACCTCTGGAGTGAGCGGTGGAGCACAGACCACTCTGCCAGCCTCTTGGGTGTTATCCCCCTGAAAAAAAAAATGGGTGTCCTCCTTCCCAGAAGCCTGGAATTAGGACTTGAGCTTCACACCAAATGACTTGGATCACTGGAAGCATGGGTGCTCCACTGTGAGTAGGCTTTTGGTCCACTGTCACCTCACAGCAAAAAGGCTCTGTGTTCGAACCCAGTGGCCAACAGGGTGCTTTCTATGTGGAGTTTGCATATTCTCCCCACATCTGTGTGGGTTTCATCCAGGTGCTCTGGTTTCCCCCACAGTCTAAAGACATGCGGTTAGGTTAACATGGGGTGGCCTTGGGCTGAAGTGCTCTTCAGCAAGGCACCTAACCCCCAACTGCTCCCCAGGCATTGTAGCATAGCTGCCCACTGCTCTGGGTATGTGTATGTAATCATTGCTCACTTGTGGTTGCATGCGTGTGTTCACTGCTTCAGATGGGTTAAATGCAGAGGACGAATTTCACTGTGCTTAAGTGTGCATGTGACAAAGGCTTCTTCTTCTTCTAAGATATATATAGTGTCAGAAAACAGAATCCAGGGACACATGTCTGCCCGGGGGCATTTTGAGTTATTGACAGATTCAGAAAGTACAGTTTCTAAGCTTTCCAATGATACCTTCCATGTGGAGATCTGACAATATTTGAAGAATGTGTGGCCTTTTGAAAGTGTATACTTCTTAAAACAGAAAAGGGAGAAAATCGCCCTCAAAGTTTTCCATCTCAGCTACTCTGGGTGTAGGGCGGGCACATAATGGTGCTCATTTGCATGATATTAAGGAAAGCTCTACCCCCTACTAGCTAGCACGATACTACTTTTCATGTAAACAAAGATCACCACGTCAATTTTCCTTCCATGCAAAGTATGCCCAAAACAATTATGAAGTACAAAAATAAGTCCTAAAGTATACTTTAACGTTCTGTGGTTGAAAAATTACTCACACCATAAGAAAGAAAGATAGCACGATGATGACACAACTAACACAACACTAGTTTCATGTAAAGCCTCGGTCACAACCGGCCGTACCGTGCTCCTACGGCCGGTCTACATGCAAAAAACGCAAGAAACGCACGAGAGCGCGCATGAAACGCACGAGAGCGCGCGTGTGATGTGCTGATTTTCGAGCCACAGACCGGCCGCAGAGGTTCTTTGTCATGTCAAATAAACTCTACAGGCACTTACGTTTTTTTTCAGGTTGCAAGACAAACTTACGGCCAACGCGCGTCTTTCTCCGTGAACAAAAAAAAAAACGCAGCGATTTGGGAAATGCCAAAAATCACACGGCCAAAAAAGCGTACGTCCGGATGTGATCTAGGCTTAACCAAACCACAACACTCTCCGTTACATGCAAAAATAACTACACAGACTTAGATTAATAAACTTACCCCATCAGAAAGAGAAATGGCGCCTTGCACACACTAATGCCTCCGATGGAATGTAATCCTAGAACGGTCCGTGTATCATCCGATCATTCAAGTATTCCATTCAATCTGAAAAAAGAGGTTGCGTTTTTTTTGCTAGAAATGGTTATCTCCGATGTAAATACCGTGTGTCTGTTTGCTTTGCAGTGTTTCAGCTCCTCTGCGCTCTGTTTAGCTTGCTCATTCCATAGTGAAATCACACGCCTGTATGCAGGTTAAGTAGCCATGCGCTCAGCTCGTATCATACAGCTGATTCACAAAAAAAAAAAAAGACTTAAATCATCATGTGAATACCCCATATGGTAATTTACCCACACCCCCCAGCAGGCTACAGTCCTGACAAAAATGAGACAATTTGCAACAAAAAATGTATGCTTTTCCAACAAAACAATCTATTTCCTGGTTTACGCACTTCCTGCTTCCTGAGTTGTTCGTGCCGAGTCCTTTTTTCCCGCGAGTGCCGGCGTTAATTATTAATCATTTTTTAACTTTTTTTCTACAAATAAATTTCCAGTATCCTCTTCATTTTTATTGTACTGTTGCTTTCATTTTTGTGCTTTTCACTTTCGCTTTCCTTTTTCTGTTTTTTTTCCCCTGTTTTTTTCTCTTTCTTTTTTCGGAAGAACGCCGAGACCGGAAGCTTTCTTTTTCTCTCCTTCTGTGTAAAGACCACAAGCGGAGGCCATGCACATCTGATCTGCTTTAATATCAACAGATCTTCATTTAAGGTACGTGAACCTTTTCATCATGGCACACCTTCAGCCTGTTCAGTGTGCTGAGTGCAGGATGTTTAGTCATTCTTCCTCCGTCACTAGCGATAGCTTTATTAGCCTTACTTGTGATAAGTGCAGATTAGTTAGCTCTCTGACGGAGAAGATTACAGTGCTAGAAGCGCGTGTCCAGGCTTTAGAGCAGGTTAATGAGCGTGAGAACAGTGTAGTTTCTGTTAGGGAAAGTCTGGACGCCCTAGGTGGAGTTAGCAATCCCCCAACTCCGGCATTAGAGCCCTTACAGCGGGGCGAATAGGTGACGGCTCGGCGGCATAAGCGTAGAGCCAAAGCTACCGCTGAGGCTCGCCCACGGGAGCACCACTCCTCTCCGCGTCACATGTCGAACAGGTTTGCTCTCCTTAGTGATGCACCCACTGAGAAACCTGAAAGAGCTCTGGTTATAGGGGACTCTATCATACGGCATGTGAAATTAGCTCAGCCTTTAGGGGCACCAGCAGCTTTAGTCAGGTGTATACCAGGAGCCGGTAAGCAGGTAATCTTAGGTTTTTAGGCAAGCACAGGTTCTCAAAAATAGTTATCCATACAGGAGCTAATGATATATGCCTTCATCAGTCTGAGGTTACTAAGAGTAACATTGTAGAGGTGTTTAAATTAGCGAAGGCGATGTCCGATGCTGTAGTATAGGATGGGGCCAGAGCAATGCGGCGTAGTGATGTAGCTTACAGCAGGTTATGGTCGCTGAACTGCTGGTTGTCCAGGTGCTGCACTGAAAACAGTGTGGGCTTTATAGATAATTGGGCTAATTTTGAGGGCACTGCTGGCCTGTTAGGGCAAGACAGTAGATCTGATTGAAAGTAGATCTGGTAGATCTGATTGAAAGTGAAAGTGACCTTGTAGTTAACTATATACACTACCGTTCAAAAGTTTGGGGTCACTTTGAAATTTCCTTATTTTTGAAAGAAAAGCACTGTTCTTTTCAATGAAGATCACTTTAAACTAATCAGAAATACACTCTATACATTGCTAATGTGGTAAATGACTATTCTAGCTGCAAATGTCTGGGTTTTGGTGCAATATCTACATAGGTCTATAGAGGCCCATTTCCAGCAACTATCACTCCAGTGTTCTAATGGTACAATGTGTTTGCTCATTGCCTCAGAAGGCTAATGGATGATTAGAAAACCCTTGTACAATCATGTTAGCACAGCTGAAAACAGTTTAGCTCTTTAGCAATATAACTGTATCAGATCATCAGTTAGAATGTTTTACTCCCCTAAAAGAAACTGAATTACTTTCATTAATCTCTACATCAAAAGCCTCAACTTGCGTACTAGATCCCTTACCGACACATCTATTCAAACAGATAATGCCTGGAGTAATTGAACCGCTTCTAAAAATAATAAATTCTTCTCTTATGATTGGCTATGTACCCAAATCCTTTAAACTAGCAGTTATCAAACCCCTGATTAAAAAACCTGACCTTGATCCCTGTCAGCTGTCCAATTATCGGCCAATATCAAACCTCCCCTTTATCTCCAAGATCCTTGAAAAAGCTGTGGCACAGCAGTTATGCTCATATTTACATAGGAATAACATCCATGAAATGTATCAGTCAGGATTTAGACCTCATCATAGCACAGAGACAGCACTGGTTAAAGTAGTAAACGACCTACTGTTGGCGTCTGATCAGGGCTTGTGTTGCTTGACCTTAGTGCAGCATTTGATACCATTGATCATTCCATTCTTCTGGATAGACTAGAAAATGTTGTGGGAGTTAAGGGAATGGCCCTCTCCTGGCTCAGGTCTTATCTAACTGATCGTTATCAGTATGTTGATATAAATGGTGATATTTCTAGACATACCGAGGTAAAGTTTGGTGTTCCACAAGGTTCTGTCTTGGGTCCACTGCTTTTTTCTCTATATATGTTACCTCTGGGTGATATTATTCGTAAACATTGTATTAGTTTCCACTGTTATGCTGATGACACACAGTTGTATGTCTCTGCAAAACCTGATGAGAGACACAAGCTTAATAGAATTGAGGAATGTGTTAAGGACATTAGACACTGGATGCTTATTAATTTCCTTCTGCTTAACTCTGACAAGACTGAAGTACTTGTGCTAGGACCACATACAGCTAGAAATAAGTTTTCTGATTACACAGTGACTCTGGATGGCCTTTCTGTTTCTTCACGTGCAGCAGTAAAAGACCTCGGAGTGATTATTGACGCCAGTCTTTCATTCGAAACTCACATTGATAACATCACCCGGATAGCTTTCTTTCATCTCAGAAATATTGCAAAGATAAGAAATTTAATGTCATTGCATGATGCAGAAAAACTAGTCCATGCTTTCGTTACCTCCAGGTTGGATTATTGTAATGCCTTTGTCTGGATGTTCCAATAAGTGCATAAACAAGCTCCAGTTAGTTCAAAATGCAGCAGCAAGAGTCCTTACTAGAACTAGAAAATATGACCACATCACGCCTGTCTTATCCACACTGCATTGGCTCCCAATCAAATTTCGTATTGATTATAAAATACTACTACTGACCTTTAAAGCACTAAATGGTCTCGCACCACAGTACCTGAGTGAACTTCTGCTCCTCTATGACCCGCCACGCCTACTTAGATCAAAAGGTGCAGGCTATCTGCTGGTACCTCGTATAGTGAAGGCTACATCAGGGGGCAGAGCCTTTTCTTACAAAGCCCCACAGTTATGGAACAGCCTTCCAAGTAATGTTCGGGAATCAGACACAGTCTCAGCATTTAAGTCTAGGCTGAAAACATATCTGTTTAGTCAAGCCTTTTGTTAATGGTGTTTATGAGGTAAAGGAGTAGATCTGGAGGGTCCTCAGACATAGAGTGTTTTGGTAAACTGGGATGTATGGATGCTGTCAGTCCCCACTCGCTTGCTCACTCGAGTTTGTTGACGGTGTAGTGGCTGGCTGCTTTATGTCCTGGGCCTCCCTCATGCCTGTGTTACCTTCTGGCTCTCTCCTTTTAGTTATGCTGTCATAGTTAGTTGCCGGAGTCCCTGCTTGTACTCGGTGCAATATGTATACTGCTCCGACTTATTCAGGTGACATTGGGCATACCTAACCACCTGTGTTTTCTTTCCCTCCCCCCCACACCAAATCTGTCCCTCTGAGTTACATGGAGTCAACAGGAAATCTTTTGGTGGAGAGGGTGGAGACCTCGACTGGCTATCATAGCCTGCAGGGAATCGGCCGTCAGACATTCTGTCGCATGTCCCAGACCCGGTGAAATGTAACTGAATTGTCTTGGCCAGCCCTAAGGGTCCCATCTGCATCTCATCATTGCTGAGGAGTGTGCTCCCATCACCCAATCAAGCATCCAGCCAGAGCAGGTCATGATATTTTTTACCATATTAACATGCCAGTGTTGTGTGTTATGCCTGATGTAAAGACTCTCGTCTCTGCGAGCCTACCACACAGATTTAATACTTGTCATTTTTAGGGCATACCTAACAACCTGTGTTTTCTTTCTTTCTCTCTTCCTCCCCCCCCCCCCCCCCAATCTGTCCCTCTGAGTTACATGTTGATCCTGGGATTGAGATGCTGGTCTCTTCTGCCCCTCGGACCTGCTTGATCCATCCTGGTGCCCTGTGTCTGGTCGGAGTTTTATCGCACCGCTCCTGTGAAGGATGGCCCCATGAGGACAGTTGAGGGTTTTACCTGTTAAAACTGTCAATATTATAGTCAGGCTGTCTGTTGTTGCCCAAATGAGGATGGGTTCCCTTTTGAGTCTGGTTCCTCTCGAGGTTTCTTCCTCATGTCGTCTGAGGGAGTTTTTCCTTGCCACCGTCGCCACAGGCTTGCTCATTGGGGATAGATTAGGGATAAAATTAGCTCATGTTTTAAGTCGTTCAAATTCTGTAAAGCTGCTTTGCGACAATGTTTATTGTTAAAAGTGCTATACAAATAAACTTGATTTGATTTGATATTGTCTGAAATACTGATTGCATTCTTCAAGATCTCAACTTGCACTTGATGGAAAAAAACAAAAATTACAAATTTCGAAAAAAAATGCTTCTTTTGCGATTATCTCGGATTCGTTTCGGCCGACATGTGTCCCTGGATTCGGTGAGGTGTCACAATATATATATATATATATATATATATATATATATACACACACACACACACACACACACACACACACACATTTTATATATATATATATATATATATATATATATATATATAATTTTAATGGTGTCAGTAAACCCGCTGGTGAAGAGCTGACTACAAACATGGACAGCTCAAACTACAACTCCCAGAACACACAGCGCACTCTGTCTCCCGCCTTCTAACACACAGCTGACATCCATTTCCTCATCACCTGAACCTGCATATAAACACCAGTCACACAAGCACTCAATGCGAAGTATCGTTCCAGTTCACCAATCATACCAAGCCTTGTTATCTCTCTGACTGCCTTTCTACCATTTTGACCTTTGCTAGTGTTTCTCATTTCCTCAATCTCTGTTTACTGCTGATATTCTGTTTGCTGATTGCCTGACCCTAGCGTGTTTACTGACCTTGATTCCTGTCTCTCGATTTGGCTTGGTTCGCTATTCTTAAGCTGTCTTCTGCCGCACATACGTCCGTAAGTGCCTGAGTACTTACAGGATACTTTCCCAACATGGATGTCGTGGAGGATCAAAAGCAGACAGCTCTCAATGCCCTGGGGCGACTGCTAGAAAAACACCAACAGATGGCGCAGCTAATGACAGTTATGTTGCAGGCCCTCCTAGCACGCACCGAATCTCCTCCTCGCCTGACATTGCAACTCCCCACACCAGAAAAGTTCTCTGGTGACCCTGCCACATGTAAGGGCTTCTTGCTACAATGCTCTTTGTATTTCACCACAATGCTGGATATCCCGGAAGAACATAAAATCGCTAAGTTTCTGTCTCTCCTCTCCAGCAAAGCACTCCGCTGGGCTACGGCTGTCTGGAACAAAGATGGAAAGCCAACGGGGTCATATGAACTGTTTCTCTCCCTCTTCAAGAAGGTTTTCAACCACGAACCTGAGGGAATCAAAGTCTGGGAAAGCCTTCTCACTAGCTCACAGGGCACTAGAAGCATCGCTGAATACACCCTGGATTTTAAGACCCTTGCAGCCTCCAGTGGATGGGATGACCCAGCACTCAAAGCGGTCTTTCACCAGGGGTTGCGCCCTGAGATCCTCAGTGAGCTGGCATGCAGGGATGAGAATCTCTCGCTGGATGCCTTGATTGAACTGGCTATTCATCTGGACCAGCTGTTGAAACACCGGCCTTCGCTCCTCACAGATAAGAAACCAAACCCACCTCCAGAGGACCACGAACCCATGGAACTCTCTTGCTCACGGTTGTCCCACACTGAGCATGCCAGATGGCATAAAGAGGGTTTGTGTTACTACTGTGGGAGTGCCCATCACCACCTCCAGCACTGTCCAGTTTGACCTGTCCGGGGAACCTCCACCAAGAGATCCACTTCCTCCCCAAGTCCGGTGAGAGAGCTCCATTCTAAATCCTTCAAAATCCCCGTATTACTGAAGTTGGCATCCTCCACTCATGTGCTGTCTGCCTTCATAGATTCAGGAGCAGAGGGGAACTTCAGCAACGCTCTTGTACAGGAGCTCCATCTGCCAGTTACCTCTCTGCAGAGCGTGCTTAGCATCTGGACCATTGATGGCGGATCCATAGGCGATGGTCTGGTTACTTCCTGGACGCAGCCACTTCAAATACAAGTAGGAGCCCTCCATCACGAAATGATATCCTTGTAGGTCATGACCACTGATCACCATGATATCATCCTTGGCTACCCCTGGTTACAACTGCTTGACCCCCTCATTGCCTGCCAGAACAAGGAGATACTTCAGTGGTCACCTCCATGCTTCCAGAGCTGCCTCTCTCATCCTCAACTCATCGTCTCCTCTACCTCAGTAGAGAGCCCACTTCCAGCCTCCATGGACAACATTCCTGAATGCTACCAGGATCTTTCTGAGGCCTTCAGCAAGGGGAAGGCCTGCAGACTACCACTGTGCCATCGAACTGGTACTGGGCACAGCACCACCACAAGGGTGCATCTACCCCCTTTCCCAGAAAGAACACGCCACCATGGAGGAATACATCCAAGAAGCTCTCAAACAAGGTTTTATCTGGCCGTCGAAATCTCCTGCCTTGGCCAGCTTCTTCTTTGTAGAGAAATGAGGAGGTGGACTACAACCCTGCATTGACTATTGAGGGCTAAATGAGGTCACCATCAAGTACCCATATCCTCTCCCACTGGTACCAGCAGCTCTGGAGCAACTCAGATCGGCCAAGATCTTTTCCAAGCTGGATCTCAGAAGTTCCTACAATTTTATCTGGATTAAACGAGGTGACAAGTGGAAGACAGCATTCAGTACAACCACTGGTCACGTTGAATACTGAGTCATGCCGTATGGACTATCTTCAGCTCCCAGCCTGTTCCAAAGTTTCATCATCAAGATACTGTGGGACATGCTGGAAAAGTACGTCATCGCATACATAGATGACATCTTGATTTACTCCTCAGATTTCCATAGTCATCAAAGCCACGTCAGAGCCATACTAACACAGCTGCTTGAAAACCACCTCTACGTCAAGGCCGAGAAGTGTGAATTCCCCCTAGACAAGATCCCCTTCTTGGGCTACATCATCAGCTCAGAAGGAGTCAGTATGGATTCAGCTAAAGTCTTGGCTGTCACCTCATGGCCACAACTCAAGTCAGTCATGGACTTCCAGAGGTTTCTAGGTTTCATCAACTTCTACTGCCAATTCATCAGGAACTTCAGAACCTTGGCCTCACCTTTGACCACCCTCCTGAAAAAGGGTCCCAAGTGCCTTAGGTGGAATCCTCAGGCGGAAGAAGCCTTCAACCAGCTCAAGGCCGCATTCACGTCGGCTCCCATTCTCCAGCATCCAGACCCCATGATGCCATTTGTCATAGAGGTAGACGCCTCTGACATGGGAGTTGGAGCCATCCTTTCCCAACAATTTGGAGAAAGGCCAAAACTACACCCAGTGGCCTTTTTCTCCAAAAAGCTTACCCCTGCCAAGAGGAACTATGATGTGGGCAATTGTGAGCTGCTGGCCATCAAGCTAGCTCTAGAAGAGTGGCAACACTGGCTGGATGGAGCAACTCACCCGTTCACCATCTTAACCGACCACAAGAACCTAGAGTATCTCAAGAAGGCCAAGAGGCTGAATCAATGTCAGGCCAGGTGGGCACTATTCTTTTCCCAGTTTAACTTCTCTATCTCCTTCTGACCAGGGTCCTAGTACACTAAAGTGGATGCTCTGTCTCAGGCTGTAGATCCATCACTCAGAGACACAGAACCCCAACCCATCACCCCACCCCAACATTTCATCCAATCCATCACATGGGATTTGGACAGCGAAATTCGTAAGTCTCAACCTCAGACTACTCCCAACAACATCCCACCTGGTCTTCTCTTTGTGCCCACACGTCTACGCAGCAGACTCCTTCCACTGGTCACTCCAACAGCTATCACACCTACCAAATGCTGAAGAATAGGTACTAGTGGGACAACATGTTGATGACTGAGATCAACCATTTTGTCGCTTCCTGTTCTGACTGCGCACAAGCCAAGGCTCCCCGAGCTCCTCCAACTGGCAAACTTATGCTTCTACCTGTCCCATAGTGACCATGGTCACACTTGATGATCAACTTCATTACAGACCTTCCTGTGTCCCAAAACAACACCACAATCATGGTCACCATAGACTGTTCTCGAAGGCCTTGAGACTCATCCCTCTTCCAGGCATTCCCACTGCTGCCCAAACAGAAGAACTCCTGTATCAGCAAGTCTTCCACTACTACGGCATCCCTGAGGACATTGTAAGTGACTGAGGTCCTCAGTTCATATCCAAATTCTGGTCATGCTTCATGGAGAGACTGAGAGTGTCCATTAGCCTCACGTCAGGTTACCACTCCCTGGGCAGGTAGAGCGGGACAACCAGGAGATTGGTTGCTTCCTATGCATCTACTGCATGCACAACCAGGGGGACTGGGCACGTTTCCTGCCATGGGCCGAGTATGTGCAGAACTCACTGAAGCATTCTGCAATTCAGCTAACACCATTCCAGTGCATACTAGGCTACCAACCACCCTTGTTCCCCTGGGATGATGCACCCAGTCAAGTCCAGGCATTCAATGAATGGTTCAAATGCAGCCAAACTGTTTGGGAGGAGGTTCACCAGCGACTAGAAGTTGTCTGCATGAAATACAAAGCCTATGCAGATTTGTCATAGAGGAGAGACCCCCATGTACCTTCCGGGAGATTGAGTATGGGTGGCAACAAAGAACCTATGAGAGACACAAATGTGTAAGAAGCTCCAGCCACATTACATCGGACCCTTCAAGGTACTATGGCACATCACTGATGTCTCTTACCGACTAGAACTTCCACCGCACAGCAGAAACTCTCCCACTTTCCATGTATCCAATCTTAAACCCATCATTCCAGGTCCACTCTCCAAGAACACACCCACTCTTGATGATACCTCTCTGAACCTTGATGGAGAACCCATCTACCAGGTCAACAAGATCCTTGACTCCAGGCGAAGAGACAGCCAGATTGAGTACCTGGTAGATTGGGAAGGATACGGGCTGGAGGAATAGAGCTGGGTAAAGTCCAAAGGCATCCTCGACCTGCTGCTCAAGTAGGATTTCCACGCTCAGCATCCCAGCAAACCAGCATCTAGAGGTCGAGGATGCCCCCAAAAGACTTTAGCTCCAGAAGGTAGCTCCTGGGGGCTCTGTCAGTAAACCTGCTGATGAAGACCTGACTACAAACATGGACAGCTCAAATTACAACTCCCAGAACACACAGCGCACTCTGTCTCCCGCCTTCTAACACACAGCTGACATCCATTTCCTCATCACCTGCACCTGCATATAAACACCAGTCACACAAGCACTCAATGCGAAGTATCGTTCCAGTTCACCAATCATACCAAGCCTTGTTATCTCTCTGACTGCCTTTCTACCATTTTGACCTTTGCTAGTGTTTCTCATTTCCTCAATCTCTGTTTACCTCTGATATTCTGTTTGTCGATCACCCGACCCTGGTGTGTTTACTGACCTTGATTCCTGTCTCTTGATTTGGCTTGGTTCACGTAAGCTGTCTTCCACTGCATATACATCTGTAAGTGCCTGCGTACTCACATGGGGTGTGTACACTTTTTTTTATATCCACTGTGTGTGTGTATACGAGAATTCTTCCATTGTACCCTGCTTTCTACACCTCTGGCAGATGCTACACAAGAGTATCCTCTTGTTTCGGTTTTTAAACCAAAATCTACATTCATGCCGCCAGTTAACCGAGACAAATATCTGGAGTCCTTTATCAGCATTGTTGAAAACAAGATTCTGAAACAGGTAAGGTCGGTCACAAAGGTCCATCGTAACCTGTCTAGGTTGGAATCGGTTGCTCTACGTGAACTAAAATCTAATTCAGAGATCATTATCAAGTATGCAGATAAAGGTTTGGGCGTAGTAGTCATGGATACGGCTCACTATATTGCTGAAGGACTCAGTCAACTGTTGGACACTTCTACATATCGCCCACTAGACTCTGACCTGACGCAAGAACTCGTAATACAACTTGCGTTCCTACTCCGCAGGCTTCATGAAAATGACACCATTACGGAAGATATGTACACGTTCGCTCTCCCGGAAGATCCACGTCCAGCTCGCTTCTATCTTCTGCCAGAAGTCCACAAAGCTGGAGTTCCAGGTCATCCAGTGATTTCTGGCTGTGGCTCATTTACGGAGAAAGCTTCTCAGCTTGTGGACTGGTTTTTGAAACCTCTTATGCCTTGTGTTACTTCTTACCTGAAAGACTCCTTTGAATTTTTGAATAAGCTGAGAGATTTAGGTTCTGTACCACCCGGCTCACTTCTCGTCACTTTAGATGTTATAGCTCTGTACCCTAGCATCCCACATGAGGATGGCTTACAAGCTCTGTCTGACTTTTTAAATACGCACAGTTTTTCTGATACTAGACGCACTGACATTGTAGAACTTGCTCATTTTGTTCTTACTAATTTTTTTTTTAGTTTAACAACCAGTTATTTTTACAGATTACAGATTTCTGGCTGTGGCTCATTTACGGAGAAAGCTTCTCAGCTTGTGGACTGGTTTTTGAAACCTCTTATGCCTTGTGTTACTTCTTACCTGAAAGACTCCTTTGAATTTTTGAATAAGCTGAGAGATTTAGGTTCTGTACCACCCGGCTCACTTCTCGTCACTTTAGATGTTATAGCTCTGTACCCTAGCATCCCACATGAGGATGGCTTACAAGCTCTGTCTGACTTTTTAAATACGCACAGTTTTTCTGATACTAGACGCACTGACATTGTAGAACTTGCTCATTTTGTTCTTACTAATTTTTTTTTTAGTTTAACAACCAGTTATTTTTACAGATTTCTGTAAAAATAAAATACTGCCTGAAATATACGAGTATATGAGGATGGCATCCTCTTATGCTATTATCTTTATGCATGCAGTTGAGACACTTTTCTTCAGAATCCTGTTTCCCCGTTCATATGATGGCATTTTATTGATGACATCTTTTGTGTTTGGACCCATGGGGAGGAGGCCCTTTTAGCCTTCTTTGATTTTGTAAATCAGATCCACCCATCTATCAGGTTTAATGCAGATTATTCTCCTGTTGGACTTAATTTTCTGGATATTTATGTTAAACTTGATAGTGAAGGTATTTTCCATACTGATCTGTTCATCAAACCTACTGACACCCGACAATTTCTGCTGGCATCATCTTGTCACCCTGGTCATGTCAAGCGTAGACTACCATACAGCCAGGCTCTTCATATTTTACGCATATGCTCAGATGCCAATACCGCATTAGATCGTCTCTGTGAACTTCAGCAGTATTTTTGTAGATGTGGTTATACCAAACGCAAAGTTAAAACTCAGATTAAGCATGCTATAATAACATTTTTCTCAGATGATTCTCCTAAAATGAAGAAAAGTGAAAATCGTGTACCGTGCATTTTCGACTATCCAGACGTTAATGGTATTTTGTCATACTACCTCCCTATTCTCCACTGCTCCAGCAGAATGAAAGACTGTGTACCTGATAAGCCTTTGGTCTGCTTCCAACATCCCCTTAATTGACGTAATTTGCTGGTACGGGTGAAGCTGCCCAACCCAGACACTAATTCAGTTACATAAGGTTCTTGTGGGCCTTGTGGAAAGTCATGTTGCCAGATTTGTAGTATTCTTCTTCCTTCACAAACTTCAATCACTAGTACAACTACTTCAGCTACTTTTGCCCTTGTCAGTATTGGGGCCAACTGCACCTCTGCCAACTGTTATCACTTGTACCCTGTGTAAGGCCCAGTATGTTGGCCAGACAAAAATGTTTAGACTTTGTGTGAATAATCATAAAAGTGCTAATAGAAGCACTAGGGTAAATTTGGGTAACAATTGTATGTAGTTATATGAACATTTTACTATGAATGGACATTCTCAATCTAATTTGTCCTTCACCATTGTACAGGTGTGTTCCAAAACTGAGGATATACTGGAGGCAGAAAGAGATTGGATTTGGAAACTAAAAACAGTGCACCGTTCAGGTCTAAATGTTAATGACAGTTTCTGTAGTCAGCTTAGAGGCCCACATGCCACTCGTTCTTAACCCTTTTCTGATTGGCCTTTGGCTCGCTGTTCTTTTTTGGTCAGTTTCCCATTGTAAAAAAATTTTAGCTATTTTTGATTGGATGAACTTGACTTTCATAATTATTCATTTAATTAATGTCTTTCGTGCCACTTCGGTCATGTTTTGACACTAATGGCTTTCCATTGTGTGTGTGTGTGTGTGTGTGTGTATATAATTTCAAAACTTTTCCCACCTTCAGTGTGACCTATAACCTGTAAAATTCAATTGAAAAACAAACAAATCTGTTAGGGAGAAAAACATAAAAAATGTACAATTAGCTGGTTGCTGAAATGAATACTTTGTGGAAGTATCTTTTGATTTAATTACAGCATTCAGTCTTTTTGGATGCACACCTTCCATCAATTAAAATGACTCTGATTAACCCCAAATAAAGTTCAGACATTTACTCGGTTGCATCCTCCAGCAAAAGTCGTGGTTCGCAGAGAGCTTACAAAGCATCAAGGGGATCTCATTGTTGAAAGGTATCAGTCAGCTGAAGGGTACAAAAAAATTTCCACGCCAATAGATACCATGGAGCACAGTGAAGACAGTCATTAAGAAGTGGAGAAAATATAGGACAACAGTGACATGACTGAGAACTGGATGTCCCTCCAAAATTGATGAAAAGACAAGACAAAAACTGGTCAGGGAGACTGACAAGAGGCCTACAGCAACACTGAAAGAACTGCTGGAATTTCTGGCAAGTACTGGTTGTGTACTACAACCCCGATTCCAAAAAAGTTGGGACAAAGTACAAATTGTAAATAAAAACAGAATGCAATGATGTGGAAGTTTCAAAATTCCATATTGTATTCAGAATAGAACATAGATGGCATATCAAATGTTTAAACTGAGAAAATGTATCATTTAAAGAGAAAAATTAGGTGATTTTAAATTTCATGACAACAACACATCTCAAAAAAGTTGGGACAAGGCCATGTTTACCACTGTGAGACATCCCCTTTTATCTTTACAACAGTCTGTAAATGTCTGGGGACTGAGGAGACAAGTTGCTCAAGTTTAGGGATAGGAATGTTAACCCATTCTTGTCTAATGTAGGATTCTAGTTGCTCAACTGTCTTCGGTCATGTTTGTCTTATCTTCCGTTTTATGATGCGCCAAATGTTTTCTATGGGTGAAAGATCTGGACTACAGGCTGGCCAGTTCAATACCCGGACCCTTCTTCTACACAGCCATGATGCTGTAATTGATGCAGTATGTGGTTTGGCATTGTCATGTTGGAAAATGCAAGGTCTTCCCTGAAAGAGACGTCGTCTGGATGGGAGCATATGTTGCTCTAGAACCTGGATATACCTTTCAGCCTTGATGGTGTCTTTCCAGGTATGTAAGCTGCCCATGCCACATGCACGAATGCAACCCCATACCATCAGAGATGCAGGCTTCTGAACTGAGTGCTGATAACAACTTGGGTCATCCTTCTCCTCTTTATTCCGAATGACACGGCGTCCCTGATTTCAATAAAGTACTTCAAATTTTGATTCGTCTGACCACAGAACAGTTTTCCATTTTGCCACAGTCCATTTTAAATGAGCCTTGGCCCAGAGAAGACGTCTGCGCTTCTGGATCATGTTTAGATATGGCTTCTTCTTTGAACTATAGAGTTTAACTGGCAATGGTGGATGGCACAGTGAATTGTGTTCACAGGTAATGTTCTCTGGAAATATTCCTGAGCCCATTTTGTGATTTCCAATACAGAAGCATGCCTGTATGTGATGCAGTGCCGTCTAAGGGCCCGAAGATCACAGGCACCCAGTATGGTTTTCCGGCCTTGACCCTTACGCACAGAGATTCTTCCAGATTCTCTGAATCTTTTGATGATATTATGCCCTGTAGATGATGATATGTTCAAACTCTTAGCAATTTTACACTGTCGAACTCCTTTCTGATATTGCTCCACTATTTTTCGGCACAGAATTCGGGGGATTGGTGATCCTCTTCCCATCTTTACTTCTGAGAGCCACTGCCACTCCAAGATGCTCTTTTTATACCCAGTCATGTTAATGACCTATTGCCAATAGAGATCTTGCAGTCACGTGACCGGAAAGTACACAGCCGCCATCTTGTCGGTCAACAGCACAGCTGAATACTGCTGCACTCGTGTACAGAATGGATCAATTTCAACCGACGGACTACACGGCTCATTTTTCTAATGAACAGATAACTAGATATATGTCTAAAATAAATGATCTACAGATTAGTGACCCTTATGGCTTACCGGACGGAGTTTTCACGACCGTGTCAGTGGATATGGAACTGCCAGAGGTGGAATACCCGGACGTGTATAATTACCTCATCAACTTTCCCTCGCTGTTCAGTGGTGAAGCACTGCATGCTTATAAATCTCTGCACAGTTATCTTTACAGAAATTCAGGATTTGTCAGCGACTCAGATGTGGCATCTTGTAAACAAGAAAATGATCCTCACTGGATGGGTAAGTCACTTAAGTATTGAGTATAGCACTGACCAGCCGATTATAGAATAGAATAAGGTAATTCCAGCTGTAATTCCAAATCGTCCGTCTTGTTTACCTGGCGTTGGAGAGGTAGAGGCTTAGCAGTGGAGATTTGAGTGGCTGTTTTCTGAGCTTAGTCAACAGGCCGCTCTGCAGCCTCGCTTTTGCTTCCGCTCCCGACGCCGCCTCCTTCGCTTTGCTTCCGATAACAATCCACGGAGACCCCGCTGGTCTCGCTATCTCATCCAGAATGGTTTTTTTTTTTCTCTCGTCCGGAATGTTGTGCATGCGATGGAAATCACTACAAACCGTCATTTTCTGCTGGAAACCAATGTCCAGTAAGTCCATACGGTTGTAGTGGATATTGAAGTCCAGTACAGACGAACAACACGCAAAAATACAGACAAAAAACATAAAAAACGTGCACAGGTAGGGAGAGCTTGTAGCCGCAGCCATTGTAGTAGAATTGTATATAGTAGGGTTGTCCAGAAGAAAAGGTAGAAGTAGAAGCAGAAGTAGAACCAGAAGTAGAAGGCGGAAATATGGCGTTTGACCGACAAGATGGCGTCTGTCACAATCTGGATCGGCTGTGACATCACATGCAAGTGCTCCATTGACCTAATGAGTTGCAATTTGGTCCTCCAGCTGTTCCTTTTTTGTACCTTTAACTTTTCCAGCCTCTTATTGCCCCTGTCCCAACTTTTTTGAGATGTGTTGCTGTCATGAAATTTCAAATGAGCCAATATTTGGCATGAAATTTCAAAATGTCTCACTTTCGACATTTGATATGTTGTTGATGTTCTATTGTGAATACAATATCAGTTTTTGAGATTTGTAAATTATTGTATTCCGTTTTTATTTACAATTTGTACTTTGTCCCAACTTTTTTGGAATCGGGGTTGTACATGTGACAACAATCTCCCATATTCTCCATATATCTGGACTATGAGGTAGGGTGAAAGAAAAACATCCAGGCCTGGCTAAATTTTGCAAAAAAAAAAAAATACATTAACTCTCCCAAAAGCATGTGGGATAATGTGTTTTGGTCTGATGAAACCAAGGTTGAACTTTTTGGCCACAATTCCAAAAGGTATGTTTGGCGCAAAAACAACACTGCACATCACCAAAAGAACACACCATACCCACAGTGAAACATGGTGGTGGCAGCATCATGTTTTGGGATTGTTTTTCTTCAGCTGGAACAGGGGTTTAGTCAAGGTGGAGGGAATTATGAACAGTTTTAAATACCAGTCAGTTTTGGCCCAAAGCCTTCAGGTGTCTGCTAGAAAGCTGAAGATGAAGTTCATCTTTCAGCATGACAATGACCCAAAAAAGCTTTGGAATGGCCCAGCAAGAGCCCAGACTTTAATCCAATTGAAAAGCTGTGTGGTGACCTGAAGAGGGCTATGCACAAGGGATGCCCTTGCAATCTGACAGATTTGGAGTGCTTTTGCAAGGAAGAGTGGGCAAATATTGCCAAGTCTAGATGTGGCAGGCTGATAGACTCCTATCCAAAAAGACTGAATTACAGCATTCAATCAAAAGGTGCTTCAACAAAGTATTAGTTTAAGGGTGTGCACACTTATACAACCAGCTTATTGTACATTTTTTATTTTTTATGTTTTTCCCTGAACAGATTTGTTGTTTTTCAACTGAATCGTACAGGTTATAGGTCATATTAAAGGTGGGGAAAGTTTTGAAATTATTTAATGTGGTCTCATTTTTTTTTTTACATCAGAAAAACCTATCATTTTAATGGTGTGTGTGTGTACACTTTTTATATCCTAGGTGTGTGTGTGAGAGAGAGAGAGATCTATCTATCATATATAATGATGATCGATAGAATCACACACATACACAGGGTGTGTCTCATAAAAAGTGTGTTTCTAATAACAGGAGACAGGTTCAAGAGCGGTGGCACGGTGGTGTAGTGGTTAGCGCTGTCGCCTCACAGCGAGAAGGTCTGGGTTCGAGCCCTGTGGCCGGTGAGGGCCTTTCTGTGTGGAGTTTGCATGTTCTCCCCGTGTCCGTGTCGGTTTCCTCCGGGTGCTCCGGTTTCCCCCACAGTCCAAAGACATGCAGGTTAGGTTAATTGGTGACTCTAAATTGACTGTAGGTGTGAAAGTGAGTGTGAATGGTTGTCTGTGTCTATGTGTCAGCCCTGTGATGACCTGGCGACTTGTCCAGGGTGTACCCCGCCTTTCGCCCGTAGTCAGCTGGGATAGGCTCCAGCTTGCCTGCGACCCTGTAGAACAGGATAAAGCGGCTAGAGATAATGAGAGAGAGAGAGAGAGAGAGGTTCAAGAGCCACCTTTCTCATCTCATTGTCTTTTGGTAAAATCCTTTACACATTCACCCTCTTATCACTTCACGGGGAACCCAGAAGAAATTTCTCAGTTTCACGGTTTGGTGATTCATCCATTACCTGTAACCGCATTTCCTAGGCAGGGTCACAGGCAAGCTGGAGCCCATCCCAGCTGACTATGGGCGAGAGGCAGGGTATACCCTGGAAAAGTCACCAAGTCATTGCAGGGCTGACACATACAGTGGTGGTTGAAAGTTTGTGAACCCTTTAGAATTTTCTATATTTCTGCATAAATATGACCTAAAACATCAGATTTTCACACAAGTCCTAAAAGTAGATAAAGAGAACCCAGTTAAATAAATGAGACAAAAATATGATACTTGGTCATTTATTCATTGAGGAAAATGATCCAATATTACATATCGATGAGTGGCAAAAGTATGTGAGCCTCTAGGATTAGCAGTTAATTTGAAGGTGAAATTAGAGTCAGGTGTTTTCAATCAATGGGATGATAATCAGGTGTGAGTGGGCACCCTGTTTTATTTCAAGAACAGGGATCTATGAAAGTCTGATCTTCACAACACATGTTTGTGGAAGTATATCATGGCATGAGCAAAGGAAATTTCTGAGGACCACAGAAAAAGCATTGTTGATGCTCATCAGGCTGGAAAAGGTGACAAAACCATCTCCAAAGAGGTTTGACTCCACCAATCCACAATCAGACAGATTGTGTACAAATGGAGGAAATTCAAGACCATTGTTACCTTCCCCAGGAGTGGTCGACCAACAAAGCTCACTCCAAGAGCAAGGCGTGTAATAGTCGGCGAGGTCACAAAGGACCCCAGGGTAACTTCTGAGCAACTGAAGGCCTCTCTCACATTGGCTAATGTTAATGTTCATGAGTCCACCATCAGGAGAACACTGAACAACAATGGTGTGCATGGCAGGGTTGCAAGGAGAAAGCCACTGCTCTCCAAAAAGAACATTGCTGTTTGTCTGCAGTTTGCTAAAGATCACGTGGACAAGCCAGAAGGCTACTGGAAAAATGTTTTGTGGACGGATGAGACCAAAATATAACTTTTTGGTTTAAATGAGAAGTGTTATGTTTGGAGAAAAGAAAATGCTGCATTCCAGCATAAGAACCTTATCCCATCTGTGAAACATGGTGGTGGTAGTATCATGGTTTGGTCCTGTTTTGCCGCATCTGGGCCAGGACGCCTTGCCATCATTGATGGAACAATGAATTCTGAATTACACCAGTGAATTATAAAGGAAAATGTCAGGACATCTGTCCATGAACTGAATCTCAAGAGAAGGTGGGTCATGCAGCAAGACAATGACCCTAAGCACACAAGTCATTCTACCAAAGAATGGTTAAAGAAGAATAAAGTTAATGTTTTGGAATGGTCAAGTCAAAGTCCTGACTTTAATCCAATTGAAATGTTTTGGAAGGACCTGAAGTGAGCAGTTCATGTGAGGAAACCCAACAACATCCCAGAGTTGAAGCTGTTCTTTATGGAGGAATGGGCTAAAATTCCTCCAAGCCGGTGTGCAGGAATGATCAGCAGTTACTGGAAACATTTAGTTGCAGTTATTGCTGCACAAGGGAGTCACACCAGATACTGAAAGCAAAGGTTCACATACTTTTGCCACTCACAGATATGTAATATTGGATCATTTTCCTCAATAAATAAATGACCAAGTGTAATATTTTTGTCTCATTTGTTTAACTAGGTTCTCTTTATCTACTTTTAGGACTTGTGTGAAAATTTGATGATGTTTTCGGTCATATTTATGCAGAAATATAGAAAATTCTAACGGGTTCACAAACTTTCAAGCACCACTGTAGACACAAACAACAATTCACACCTATGGTCAATTTAGAGCCACCAATCAGCCTTACCCGCATGTCTTTGGACTGTGGGGGAAACTGGAGCACCTGGATTCACACAGAAAGAACATACAAACACAGAAAGAACATGCAAACTTCAAGCAGAAAGGCCCCCCATCAGCCACTGGGCTTGAACCCAGAACCTTCTTGCTGGGAGGCAACAGTGCTAACCACTACACCTGTACTGCTCCTTTGGGATTCAAGCAGCCCAAAACAATGCAAGCGTAGGGCATTTTAACAGCTAGCAAGGCACCCCAGTGCTAGTAATGCTTTGTGAACAGTGAGCTCAGCTGATCAACACTTTATGTCTTGCATATCTAATGAGGTGGATGTGACGTTGGATGCAACCCAGAAATTGTACCCTACTAAAAATTAGCTTCAACTAAAAAAAAAAAAAATCACTGCCCACTAGATGGTGATTGAGAAACACTGATCTATACCACTTATCTGTCAAGGTCACACAGAGTACACCCTGGACAAGCTCTAACTTTTATAGGACTTTCACTTTGTTGTCTTTAAGCCATTTTGTTATACTTTGGAGATATGCTTAGACTCATTGTCCTGCTGGAAGATCACTTCCAAGACCAAGTTTTAACTTTGTGGCTGATGTCTTGATGTGCTGCTTTAGTAGTTATAAATAATATTTTGTTATGTAGCATCTCTGTGGCTCAGTTGCATCCCTAAACTTTTTGATGTTTACTGTTTTTATACATTAATTTGATTACATTTAGCATGTTTCAATTTGGTTTGGTTTTCATTTCAGGCATGATACAAACAGATAGACAAATAAAATAAAGATAAAAATAAAAAGTAATAATATTTTGTAGCATTGCAGCATAAAATGAGAGAATGCATATGATTTATTTTTTGTAAATTTGCAGCTGACAATAGGTTTTAAGTACAAGCACACCAGCCAAGATAAACAATGCAAATAGTGAATTTAAATTTCATAACTCTTGACACTTATTGTGCATATGTAGGAAAATGCAAAACCAAAGCGAAGCTTGAATTTTATTTTTCCTCTTCTTATTTCTATCTTAATTTTAATTATAAACATGAAATATTAAATCAATAAAATGTCACATTTTTGTTTGTTTTTATTCTCTGGTTGCACTACAGCTTGTCTGGAACTTTGCTCACTTATGCCTGGCAGCTCTAAACATTACCCATGACTCCAACCAGGTGCTTATTAATCGCTTGCAGAGACAGGTGAGTGCTGGTTGGTTGGCTGGCTCACAAGTATCTATTTAGCATTTAAATACTGAATTAAAGGCCTACGACAAACACATGCAGAAATAAAGTGTAAGATCACTATATATTCCAGATTACCATTGCATTAACATTGAAATTGAAAACAACCCATGATAAAACTACTTGAGGAGAAACTTTAAAGAATGCTTGCCTGATATATAGCGTCTTGCAAAAGTATCCATCCCCCTTGGTGTTTGTCCTGTTTTATTGCATTACAAGATGGAATTAAAATGGATTTTTGGGGGGTTAGCACCATTTGATTTCCACAACATTCCTACCACTTTAAAGGTGCAAATTGTTGCTTTATTGTGACATAAACAATAAAAGATGAAAAAACAGAAATCTAGAATGTGCATAGGTATTCACACCCTTTCATTTGAAACCCCTAAATAAGAGATGGTCCAACCAATTCACTTTATAAGGTGATAATTGCACACCTTAATCAACTGGATAATTAGTTGATTAAGGTGTGCAATCAAAGTGTCACATGATCTGTCACATGATGTCTATATAAATCAACCTGTTCTGGAAGGACCCTGACTCTGCAACACTACTAAGCAAGTAACATGAAAACCAAGGAGCACTCCAAACATGTCAGAGACAAAGTTGTAAAGAAGTATGGATCAGGGTTGGGTTATAAAAAATATCCCAAACTTTGAATATCCCAGGGAACACCATTAAATCCCTTATAGCAAAATGGAAAGAATATATCACCACTACAAACTTGACAAGAAAAGGCCGCCCACCAAGACTCACACACCAGGCAAGGAGGACATTAATCAGAGATGCAACAAAGACAACAAAGATAGCATTGAAGGAGCTGCAAAGATCCACAGTGGAGATGGGAGTATCTGTCTATTGGACCACTTTAAGCCATACACTCCACAGAGTGGGGCTTTATGAAAGAGTGGCCAGAAAAAAGTAATTGCTTAAGAAAATGCATTTGGAGTTTGCCCAACAGTATGGGGCAGACTCCCCAAACACATGGAAGAAGATTCTCTGGTCAAACGAGACTAAAATTGATCTTTTTGGCCATCATGGGAAATGCCATGTGTGGCATAAACCCAACACCCTGAGAACACCATTCCTACAGTGAAGCATTGTGGTGGCAGCATCATGCTGTGGGGATGTTTTTCATCTGCAGGGACAGGAAAGCTGGTCAGGACTGAAGGAATGATGGATGGCACTAAATACAGGGCAATTCTGGAGGGAAACCTGTTTGAGTCAGCCAGAGGTTTGAGACTGGGATGAAGGTCCCTATTCTGTTTTCATTGTACAATCCTCTGGGATCAATTATATAAAAAAAACACCATCTGTCTTTTCACTTTTATGCTGATGATTTGCAGATATATTTGCCCATGAGACCCAATGAAAATATGGCACTTACTAAGTTACTGGATTGTATTACTGATGTAAAGCAGTGGTTGGCACAGAACTTTTTGCACTTGAATGACAGCAAAACGGAATGTATTTGGCACGTCACTCACGTCAAATGTTTTTACAACAAATTCTGGTACTCTGGCCCCCTTTTTTAAACCATTCGTACAAAATCTTGGGGTAATGTTTGACAGTTGGCTTAAATTTGATAAACAGATTAGTTCTGTTGTTAGAACGAGCTTTTTTCAGCTCCGTCTCTTGGCCAAAGTGAAGCCGTTTCTCAGTCGGCAGGATCTCGAGAAGGCAATCCATGCATTCATCAGTTTGAGACTGGACTACTGTAATGCCCTTTATGTTGGCCTCAGCCAGTCTTCAGTTTTACGTCTTCAACTTGTACAGAACGCTGTGGCCCGATTTTTAACAAGCATGTCTAGACGTGAACACATTACTCCTGTGCTGTCATCACTTCACTGGCTTCCAGTCCATTTTAGAATTGATTTTAAACTTCTGTTGTTTGTTTTTAATGCCATCAATGGCCTGGCTCCCTCTTACTTGTCTGAGATTTTAACTACCTGTGATCATGGTAGGGCCCTGCGTTCTTCAGGTCAGCTTCTGTTAGAAGTTCCAAGGTCGAGATATAAACAGTGGGGTGATCATTCTTTTGCTGTCGCTGCTCACAGTCTGTGGAACAATCTGACCCCCGACATTCGCACCACTACTGATCTCGGCCTTTTTAAATCGAAGTTGAAGACCTCGCTGCGAGGAGTTAAAGAAGCCATTTTTGTCAACCTGGAATGGCCATCATTGAACAGAGGTGGGGGTCTAAGACATCATTTATTAGCCACCTACAATGCAGTCCTTGGCACACTTCCCAGACAACTGAGATTGCTGATTGAGTGAACGCTGATTCAGTGCTGCGCATGTCTGATTGAGTGAACGCTGATTCAGTGCTGCGCATGTCTGATTGAGTGAACGCTGGCACGTTGATGGCTGCCGCTGCTCATCAGTAACTTTCTAACCTTTAAACCTGCCTTTGTTTTAAGTTTTTTAAAAAGTGATTTTATGTTTCCTGTTGTTTATTATGCGGTTCGAGAAATCTTATGCCTGGTTTGTACTCGCCTGGACTGTAGCGTCTCTTCTCTTCTATCCAATACCTTGTCTGATCCAATACACCGCTGCTGAGGTCCTCCGCCTCCGTGGTCACCTGTCTGTGACTGTCGCCGCCGGCATCGCTACACCCGGATATTGCTCTCCAGCCTCGGCGGAGATACATTCACCGTGGCTCCCATCGGAACTTCCACTACGACAACTCCAGACCCATTAAATCACTCTTGCCGACCCCGCAGACTTGCTGGTCGGGCTGCTGATCACAGTGGTTAGCCATCCCGGCTAGATCAACAATCAACGCCTCCGTCAGACAAGACAACTCCACCGTCAACTTTGGTCTCCTCAACATCTGCTCACTCACAGGCAAAGGTCATCTCATCCAAGATCTCCTCAATGACCGTAAGCTTGACTTCCTCTGTTTGACTGAAACATGGCAACAACCCGGCGATTTCTCACAACTCAATGACTGTACACCTCCTGGATTTGTTTACATCTCTCATCCCCGCGGCTCGGGTCGCAGTGGTGGTCTCGCATTAATCCATCACGAGACATGGAAAATCCAGCCTGTGTCCATGCCCGCCTTCAGTTCAATGGAATGTACAGTGTGTCAACTTCCAGGCCCCACTCCCACTATCATTGCTTCTGTTTACCGCCCTCCTAAGCCACATAAAGACTTTTTTTAAATGACGTTGCTACCCTGTTTACTCACCTTTCCACTCTCTCTCCTAATATTATTCTGTTAGGGGATTTCAATATCCATATGGACAATTGCAGTCTTCCTCTCACCTGTGACTTTTCATCATGTCTTGATAGTTTTGGATTCCAGCAATTTATTGATTTCCCCACCCATGTTAAAGGTCATACACTGGACTTAATCTGCTGCTCTGGTCTCTTCCCCTCCAACTGCTCAGCCGATGACCTCCACATATCTGACCATTTCCTTGTTTCTTTCAGTATCACACTCTATCCATTATCAAGACTCCTCGCCTTATCACTTTCAGGTATTTTAAGGACATTAATATTGATTCACTGTCTGCCTCTATTGACAATATTCTTATTCCCGACCATCTCCCCTCCCCTGATGAACTAGTCACTTTATACAACAATGGTCTTCACAACATCTTGAACTGTATTGCTCCTGTTAAAACTCGACTGTCACTTTCTCACAAACTGCCCCCTGGTATACCCCCGAACTCCGGTCCATGAAAGCCAAAGGTTGTCAACTTGAACGTCTCCACAAGAAAACTGGTCTAACTGTCCACAAAGAAATGTACAAAGCCCACATACTTCAATACAAGGACTCCATCATTCAATCTAAATCTGACTACTACTCTACTCTAATTCATTCCAATGACAGCAACTCCAAAGCACTGTTCACCCTGCTCAACAAAATCATCAAACCACCTGACTCTCTCCCCATCTACCTTTACTCCGCTGACAGCTGCAACAATCTATTGCACTTTTTCAATGAAAAAATTCACAAAATTCACCAACATCTCAGCTCCAACCCTCCATTTCACCCCTCCACTGAACTCTTTCCCCTTCACCAGCCATTTTTTTAGCTTCCAGCTCCCTGATCCCTCTGAAATTTCTGTCTTCATCCGCAAGTCCAAGCCCTCTACCTGTCAGCTTGATCCCCTCCCCACTTCCCTTGTTAAATCCTGCCTTCCCTCTCTCCTCCCCATCATATCTGCTATCATCCACTCTTCACTCATCACTGGAACTGTTCCCACACTATTCAAAGTTGCTGCTGTCACCCCAATACTCAAGAAACCTGGTTCTGATCCCGCAGACAACAACAACCTTCGCCCTATTTCCAACCTGCCCTTCATCTCCAAAATCCTCGAAAAAATTGTAGCCTCTCAACTCCACTCTCACCTATCTCACAACTCCCTATATGAGCACTTTCAGTCTGGATTCCGCCCCCGCCATAGTACAGAAACTGCTCTCTTAAAGATCACTAATGACCTTCTCATGGCAGCTGATTTTGGTCTACTCTCCATTCTCATCCTCCTCGATCTAAGTGCAGCCTTTGACACCATCTCTCACTCCATCTTCCTTCATAGACTCTCCTCCATCGGTATCACTCACACCCCCCTCGACTGGTTTCACTCCTATCTCTCTGGCCGCACTCAGTTCATTCAACTCAAGTCCTTTAGATCTCAACCCTCCCCTGTCACCTCTGGCGTGCCCCAGGGCTCTGTCCTGGGGCCCCTCCTCTTCATCACCTACCTTCTTCCCCTCGGCAATATATTTCGTAAATTTAATATCAACTTTCATTGCTATGCGGATGACACCCAGCTCTATCTGTCTGGAAAACCCTCTTCCACCCTCCCTCCCCCCTCCCTTACTACTTGCTTAGCTGAAATCAAATCCTGGTTCACCTCTAACTTCCTGAAACTGAACAGTGACAAAACTGAAGTCCTCCTTGTAGGCACCAAATCCACCCTCTCCAAAGTTGACAGTACCTCCTTTTCAATTGATGGTTCCATAGTTTCCCCCTCCCCTCAGGTCAAGAGCCTGGGTGTCATCCTAGACAGCTCTCTATCCTTTCTCTCTCATATCAATAACATTACACGGTCTGCTTATTTTCACTTATGCAACATAAATCGTCTTCGCCCCTCCCTCACCTCCCACACCACCTCCATCCTTGTACACAGTCTTGTCACTTCCCACATTGACTACTGTAATTCTCTCCTCTTTGGTCTCCCTCAAAAATCCCTTCATAAGCTCCAATTGGTCCAGAATTCAGCTGCCCGTATCATCACCAATACACCCTCTTTTCATCACATCACCCCAACACTACAGACTCTCCACTGGCTCCCTATCAAATACAGGATCAACTTCAAAATTCTCCTCCACACATTCAAGGCCATCCATAATCTTGCCCCTCCATATTTGTCCAATCTTCTCCACATTGCTACCCCCTTTCGCTCCCTCCGATCCTCCTCCTCACTGTCCCCTCTGCCCGTCTCAGTACTATGGGGAGTAGAGCTTTCAGTCGCTCTGCTCCCCAACTCTGGAATTCACTCCCCCACGACATACTTAATATCGACTCTCTACCTCTATTCAAATCCAGACTGAAAACTCACTTGTTTCAGTTAGCATATTCACTGTGACTTTTACCATCTTTATATTCTCTGTTTACTTTCTCTGTGCTTTTATTGTGTTTTGTTTTATTGTTTTTACTGTTGTTTTTATTCTTGTTTTTACTGTTTGTATAGTGTCCTTGAGTGTTTTGAAAGGCGCTTTTAAATAAAATGCATTATTATTATTATTTAACTGAATGCACACCAAAACCCAGCTGTTTTCAGTGACTCACAAGAGGACAGAGAGAATCAGCATTCCATTGATCACCTTAATGGGCAATCCATTGATCACCCTAACGACTCTCAAGGCCATTCACATCCAGCCCCCAGTGACCCACACCAACAGGATGACTCATGACACCTTAGATGAGCTTTTCATCCATGAGAGGATAAATACCTGATACTCCCTACTAGTCAGACAGAACTGAAGAAGCCTTTCGGATGAGAGGTGAAACGTCTTCAAGCAAGTCCAGCTGCTCTCTTTTACCACCCACAGTTACTATGACCTGGATGACTGAGAATCTTCACAGACATACTAAAGCTACACTGGAGTGGTTTAAAGAGAAATATTTAAATGTCTTGGACCTAATCAAAGCCCAGACCTCAATCCATTTGAGAATCTGTGGCATAACTTGAAGATTGCTGTAGACCAACACAACTCATCTAACTTGAAGGAGTTGAAGCAGTTTTGCCTTGAGGAATGGGCAAAAATCCCAGTGGATAGATCTGCTAAGCTAATAGAGACATACCCCAAGAGACTTGCAGCTGTAATTGCAGCAAAAGGTGGCCTTATGAAGTATTGATTTTTTTTTTGGGGGGGGGTGAATACCTATGCAGACTCCAGATTTCTGTTGTTTTTTTTATCTTAATTATTATTTGTGTCACAATAAATGCAACAGTTTTCACCTTTAAAGTGGTAGGCATGTTATGTAAATCAAATGGTCCTAAACCCCCAAAAATCCATTTTAATTCCAGCTTGTAATGTGACAAAACAGGACAAACACAAAGAGAGATTAATACTTTTGCAAGACACTGCATTTTGTCTTTCCATGTTATTTTGTAGGTTTAACCTTTTTTATCAAAAAACTTTCCTACAAACTGCAAAAGTCCAGTCTCTGAAATGCTGCATTCGCATACTGTCTTTTGCACTGCATATGCTTTCAGTACTAGTTTAGTAACTGAACGTAAACAGATGAAAAATAACATACTACGTACCAACAAACATATTAATACACCAGCTTTTATAAATTACAGTGTGGGAAATAAGGAATTTTAAGCAGACTGTCATAGGACAAACAAGTCTGAAATGTCTGTCCATCCAAATTTCAGCCTGTCTGAATGACAGGCCAAAGGCCCGGAATGATGTGGCCAGGGTCCAGGGCCTGCCTTAGGACCCCAGAAGCTGAAGGGCTTTAGATGCCTGGAGATGGCTTCTCAGCTATTTCCAGGCACATTTTTGTGATCTTCAAAGGTCAAATTATGCTCAACATTTGTTGCTAATTACACTACAAATTGAATATTTACAAGAAAATGTCAGAAGATTCAAGAAAAACATGCTTAACATTATACCCAAGAAAACAGTAGTACACACAGATCAGTTCCATGTCTAGAAAAAAAAAGTATGGGGACAAGGATGTTCCAGTTGGTTACAACTTATTGATACTCACATATAGATACTATAATAACACTCATGAAACATTTTGTCAACAATGACTATTTTTTATATTATGTTTATAATAAGTCTATAAGAAATTTAGTAATTAACAATACAACTATTCTTAAATAATAGAGTTAAAATTTTGAGTATGAGATTACAAGTAACATTGTCACAACATGACTTTTAAAATGACTCAAAACTTGACATGGTAATATCATTTCGCATTAAGACTAAAATCTGCTGGACTAGGACTTAAAAATAGAAGAAAATAAAAACTCTATTAAAATATAAATCTACATCCGCCAAAGCATATGATGATGACTGACGTTATTCTTATGAATAAAAAATGTACATAATAATATAATAACCATTGATTGGCAGTTTGACAGTTAATACTGTACTGCAAAGTTTCATGTAAACTAAACTCCTAATAAACTGACTAGATCAATCAGACACTGTCAACCATAAAACACTAGTTCAACTGCATCGTGCAATAAAAACAACAGTGTATATGGAGTCTATTATTATTATTATTATTGTCTTATTTAGTGTGACACTCAGGGAATGGGAGGTGCCTGTAAATTTTGATGGGGCTAGGACCTTTGGTGGCCGAGTTATGAATTTTTAAATCCCCACGCATGTGAGCGGCTGGAGCTAGGGCTCGTGATAAAGCTTTCTGCAATCCATGCTCACTCCTGATGTCAGATCAGGCTGAGTCTGGGCTGGTTTAAAAGCTTTCGGGGAGAGGGATGTGCCTGTAATTTTTGGCAGGGCTAGGACCATCAGTGGCCAAGTTATGAATTTTTAAATTTACGCCCACGGGGGCCCCCGTTTCACAGGCCATGTTACAACATAATGTATTTGCCCAGTGTAACATTTGGAAGGAAACTGGAAGTAGATTTAACCCATAGCTTTACAATTTTTTCATGGGCCATCCATTTTGATGGTTTTGAAATACAGAAGGACACATTAGAATTATTTTTTTATCAGCCATCTGGTCCAATGCGTTTAAAATACAGATGGACAAATGTGAAAATTACCAGTCAATGTCCACCAGTCCAGTCTTATTTCCCACACTGAATTATGCTTGTGCTGAAATTAAAAATAAAAAATAAAAATCACATGGGCCACTCGAACATAAGTTAATCCATATTCACTGTATATTCATGTATATTGACTCAAAAATGGAAACACACACTTACATTTGAATTATAATATGTGATACGGTTCCATATGCCTACCTGATACGTTCAGTCAACATTTCTTCTGTTTTTTAACATTATTTTTTTAAATGGTTGTGTGCTGAAGATAACTGATTACTGAATCAGTTCTATTCAGCATACAACCATTTAAAATAATTATACATCTTCAGTCAGTGCTTTATGTTGGTCAGCATCATACTGAGAGAGAGAGAGAGAGAGAGGGAGTACTCTCTCTCTCTCTCTCTCTCTCTCTCTCTCTCTCTCTCTCTCTCAGTATGATGCTGATCAGCATAAAGCACTGACTGAAGATGTATGAATGAACTAATAATCTGTCTCTTATTTTTCATAGGTATATGTCAACTCTAGGTATGCAAAACCACTTTTAAAAAAGTATGGGTTTGAAGTTCTAGACACAGGTAATATGTACCTGATCTGGACTCCTGCTGGCTTGAAGATCCAATGGTTCCATAGCACAGGCATGATGGTGATTGAAACAGATACTTACGTCAACAAGGTCTCCACCATGGGGTTGTGTGGTATGCTACTAGATCATTACAAAAATATGAATTATGAGACTTGTAATACAGTTCAATATTACTATTTGAATATATGTACAACCCCAATTCCAGAAAAGTTGGGACAAAGTACAAATTGTAAATAAAAACGGAATGCAATGATGTGGAAGTTTCAAAATTCCATATTTTATTCAGAATAGAACATAGATGACATATCAAATGTTTAAACTGAGAAAATGTATCATTTAAAGAGAAAAATTAGGTGATTTTAAATTTCATAACAACACATCTCAAAAAAGTTGGGACAAGGCCATGTTTACCATTGTGAGACAGCCCCTTTTCTCTTTACAACAGTCTGTAAACGTCTGGGGACTGAGGAGACAAGTTGCTCAAGTTTAGGGATAGGAATGTTAACCCATTCTTGTCTAATGTAGGATTCTAGTTGCTCAACTGTCTTAGGTCTTTTTTGTCGTATCTTCCGTTTTATGATGCGCCAAATGTTTTCTATGGGTGAAAGATCTGGACTGCAGGCTGGCCAGTTCAGTACCCGGACCCTTCTTCTACGCAGCCATGATGCTGTAATTGATGCAGTATGTGGCTTGGCATTGTCATGTTGGAAAATGCAAGGTCTTCCCTGAAAGAGAGGTCATCTGGATGGAAGCACATGTTGCTCTAGAACCTGGATATACCTTTCAGCATTGATGGTGTCTTTCCAGATGTGTAAGCTGCCCATGCCACACGCACTAATGCAACCCCATACCATCAGAGATGCAGGCTTCTGAACTGAGCGCTGATAACAACTTGGGTCGTCCTTCTCCTCTTTAGTCTGAATGACACGGCGTCCTTGATTTCCATAAAGAACTTCGAATTTTGATTCGTCTGACTACAGAACAGTTTTCCACTTTGCCACAGTCTATTTTAAATGAACCTTGGCCCAGAGAAGACGTCTGCGCTTCTGGATCATGTTTAGATACGGCTTCTTCTTTGAACTATAGAGTTTTAGCTGGCAACAGCAGATGGCACGGTGAATTGCTTTCACAGATAATGTTTTCTGGAAATATTCCTGAGCCTATTTTGTGATTTCCAATATAGAAGCATGCCTGTATGTGATGCAGTGCCGTCTAAGGGCCTGAAGATCACGGGCACCCAGTATGGTTTTCCGGCCTTGACCCTTACGCACAGAGATTCTTCCAGCTTCTCTGAATCTTTTGATGATATTATGCACTGTAGATGATGATATGTTCAAACTCTTTGCAATTTTACACTGTCAAACTCCTTTCTGATATTCTCCACTATTTGTCGGCGCAGAATTAGGGGGATTGGTGATCCTCTTCCCATCTTTACTTCTGAGAGCCGCTGCCACTCCAAGATGCTCTTTTTATATCCAGTCATATTAATGACCTATTGCCTAATGAGTTGCAATTTGGTCCTCCAGCTGTTCCTTTTTTGTACCTTTAACTTTTCCAGCCTTTTATTGCCCCTGTCCCAACTTTTTTGAGATGTGTTGCTGTCATGAAATTTCAAATGAGCCAATATTTGGCATAAAATTTCAAAATGTCTGACTTTCAACATTTGATATGCTGTCTATGTTCTATTGTGAATACAATATCAGTTTTTGAGATTTGTAAATTTACTGCATTCCGTTTTTATTTACAATTTGTACTTTGTCCCAACTTTTTTGGAATTGGGGTTGTACAATGCCTTCCATGATTATTGGCACCTCTTGTAAAGGTTAAGGGTGAGAAAAAAAATACACCTTTTGGTGAAGTAGCACTGAGTTATCTCACATTGAAAAAAAGAAAAAAAAACTTTAAGTGAAATAAATTTATTCAGAGAAAAACAAATCCTTCATCAAGAAATAATTATTTTCAACAAAAACATATGTGCTACCATTGGCATTGGCACCCCTGAAATTAATACTTTGTATAACCTCCCACTGCCAGTAAAACAGCACTGAGTTTTATCCTATAACATTTTATAACATTGGAGAATACAGTGCTCTGTATTCTCCAATGCATCTGAGACTTTTTACAGAGTCTCTCCATCCAGGGTCCTAGGCACTCTTGTGCATTCTCCTCTTTAGCTCACCCCACAGTTTTTCATTGGGGTTCAGGTCAGAGAACAGAGATGGCCTTGGAAGGAGCTTGTTTCTGTGGCTAGCTAACCATTTTTGTGTTGATTTGGACATATGCTTCAGATCATTATCTCACTGGAAGATCCAATGACAAACCAGTTTTAGTTTCCTGGCAGAGACAGCAAGATTTTGATTTAAAATGTCCTGGTACTTCATGGAGTCCAGGATGCCATGTACCCAAACAAGGTTTCCAGGCCCTTTGGAGAAAAACAGACCTAAAACATCATAGAACTTCCACCATATTTTACAGTTGGGATATGGTTCTTTTCATCATAGCCATCCTTATTTTTAAGTCAACCCCCCTTGAGTGTTTATTGCCAGAAAGCTGCATTTTTGTTACATCAGGCCAAAGAACACTTTTCCAGTCAAAGTTGTCATTGTCATGCTCCGCCCCGGACATCCGCTCCTGAGTTTGTGGATCTTCCATGTCAGTTCCGATCCTAATCCGGGAGGGGAAGTCCATCCTGCCTGCTTCCCCATTCAGCGAGCACTCACCTGCATTCACTTCCTTTTTAAATGCTGTTCTCAGCCACAGACAGTGCCAGAACGTCTCGTATATCAACTCTAGCCGTTGATTTTTTTTTTTGCCTCATGGTTTTTTCCTCCAAGTGTTTTTTCATGTCTTTGCCTGCCTCAGTTTTTCAAGTCAAGTTTCACATTTTGTTTATACCTGGATTATTTCTGTTATTGTTTTCTTAATCAAGTTTGTTTATGCAGCACGGTGGTGTAGTGGTTAGCGCTGTCGCCTCACAGCAAGAAGGTCCGGGTTCAAGCCCCGTGGCCGGCGAGGGCCTTTCTGTGTGGAGTTTGCATGTTCTCCCCGTGTCCGCATGGGTTTCCTCCGGGTGCTCCGGTTTCCCCCACAGTCCAAAGACATGCAGGTTAGGTTAACTGGTGACTCTAAATTGACCGTAGGTGTGAATGTGAGTGTGAATGGCTGTCTGTGTCTATGTGTCAGCTCTGTGATGACCTGGCGACTTGTCTAGGGCCTTTTGCCCGTAGTCAGCTGGGATAGGCTCCAGCTTGCCTGCGACCCTGTAGAACAGGATAAAGCAGCTAGAGATAATGAGATGTAGTTTGTTTACATTTTTGCCACGCCTCTTTCTAGATTAAACCTACTACGCTTCTTGGATTACTGTCTGTGTGTGTGTGTTCTGCTTTTGGGTCCGAATTCACCACACTTCCAGCAACCCTAACAGTTATAGCATTTTTCAAACTTCAGTTGCTTACATTTTTGGTTAACTGAGAGAAAAGGCTTTTTACTGGCATACCTTCCAAATAATCATGGAGGTGGGATCTGATGGTGATTTCTGGAGAGTTGGACACCCATGATTTTACTTTTCTTGTAATTCACCAACAGTGATACTTGGGGGGGGGGGGGTTGCCTCTTTCATATCCTCCTCGCTATATTGAGGGGATTTAAACCTTTTATTCCCTGATTTATGAAGGTTAATACACTTCTCCCTTATTTGGTTTGTGTGTTCTCTTGTCAACTTTTCCGTGTTGATGGATGACAAAGGGAATTTAGCCTCTGTCATCTCATATTTTTTCCAGAGTTAATCAGGAAGTCATGGATTGAAATATCCTACACATTCCAATCAACTCAAAACTGAACAGTTTAAGTGGGAAACATGCTTAAGTTACATTGTGTTCACTATAATTTCCAGGGGTGCCAATAATAGTGGCACTTGTGTTTATGTTGAAAATAATTATTTATTGATGTAGAATTTTTTTTCTGAATAAATTAATTTTAATTAAAGGATTTTAGTCCTTTTTTTTCAGTGTGAGATGAAGCTACTTATACAAGGTGTATTTTTTTTCTTTCTTACCCTTAACCTGTACAGGAAGTGCCAATAATCATGGAGGGCACTGTATACTGTACAGTATATGTATCTTCACCCTGTATCTATGTGGATTTTCTCCCACTGTCAAAATGTGCCAGTAGACAGATTGGCTACTCTCAATTGCCTCTAGATGTGAATGAGTGTGTAAAGCAGCATAGTTTGTGTGTTGTCCTGCAATTGTCTTTCTGTCTCATTACTAGTGTTTTAGAATAGGCTACAGAACTGCTGCAACCCTAACAAAGCATTTACAGAAGATGAATTAATCTCTCTCTCTCTCTCTCTCTCTCACACACAGGTTGTTGTGATGGTAACTCACAAAATGACTTGATCTTACCGAATGGTACTGTAGTGGCTGATGGTGAAGATCCAACTGTATTCATTGATAGCTGGCAGATTCCCAACACTACAAGTTATGTTAGCCAGAACAGGAGGAGAAAAGTTAACTGCTCTATTAGTGACTGCTCTGACTGCTTCAACATGCTCAACAACCTCACATTCACTGCCTGTCATTCTTATGTATGCAATATGTACACCTTAAATACAACCCTGATTCCAAAAAAGTTGGGACAAAGTACAAATTGTAAATAAAAACGGAATGCAATGATGTGGAAGTTTCAAAATTCCATATTTTATTCAGAATAGAACATAGATGACATATCAAATGTTTAAACTGAGAAAATGTATCATTTAAAGAGAAAAATTAGGTGATTTTAAATTTCATGACAACTACACATCTCAAAAAAGTTGGGACAAGGCCATGTTTACCACTGTGAGACATCCCCTTTTCTCTTTACAACAGTCTGTAAATGTCTGGGGACTGAGGAGACAAGTTGCTCAAGTTTAGGGATAGGAATGTTAACCCATTCTTGTCTAATGTAGGATTCTAGTTGCTCAACTGTCTTAGGTCTTTTTTGTCGTATCTTCCGTTTTATGATGCGCCAAATGTTTTCTATGGGTGAAAGATCTGGACTGGAGGCTGGCCAGTTCAGTACCCGGACCCTTCTTCTACGCAGCCATGATGCTGTAATTGATGCAGTATGTGGTTTGGCATTGTCATGTTGGAAAATGTAAGGTCTTCCCTGAAAGAGACGTCATCTGGATGGGACCATATGTTGCTCTAGAACCTGATTATACCTTTCAGCATTGATGGTGTCTTTCCAGATGTGTAAGCTGCCCATGCCACATGCACTAATGCAACCCCATACCATCAGAGATGCAGGCTTCTGAACTGAGCGCTGTTAACAACTTGGGTTGTCCTTCTCCTCTTTAGTCCGAATGACACGGCGTCCCTGATTTCCATAAAGAACTTCAAATTTTGATTCGTCTGACCACAGAACAGTTTTCCACTTTGCCACAGTCCATTTTAAATGAGCCTTGGCCCAGAGAAGACGTCTGCACTTCTGGATCATGTTTAGATACGGCTTCTTCTTTGAACTATAGAGTTTTAGCTGGCAATGGCGGATGGCACGGTGAATTGTGTTCACAGATAATGTTCTCTGGAAATATTCCTGAGCCCATTTTGTGATTTCCAATACAGAAGCATGCCTGTATGTGATGCAGTGCCGTCTAAGGGCCTGAAGATCACGGGCACCCAGTATGGTTTTCTGGCCTTGACCCTTATGCACAGAGATTCTTCCAGCTTCTCTGAATCTTTTGATGATATTATGCACTGTAGATGATGATATGTTCAAACTCTTTGCAATTTTACACTGTCAAACTCCTTTCTGATATTGCTCCACTATTTGTCGGTGCAGAATTAGGGGGATTGGTGATCCTCTTCCCATCTTTATTTCTGAGAGCCACTGCCACTCCAAGATGCTCTTTTTATACCCAGTCATGTTAATGACCTATTGCCAATTGACCTAATGAGTTGCAATTTGGTCCTCCAGCTGTTCCTTTTTTGTACCTTTAACTTTTCCAGCCCCTTATTGCCCCTGTCCCAACTTTTTTGAGATGTGTTGCTGTCATGAAATTTCAAATGAGCCAATATTCGGCATGAAATTTCAAAATGTCTCACTTTCGACATTTGATATGTTGTCTATGTTCTATTGTGAATACAATATCAGTTTTTGAGATTTGTAAATTATTGCATTCCATTTTTATTTACAATTTGTACTTTGTCCCAACTTTTTTGGAATCGGGGTTGTATTTAGAACCTTTATAACCATTTTAAGTGAACTTTCATGTTAGAATACTCTGTGTGTGTGTGTGTGTGTGTGTATTAGGTTCCACCAGCTACATTTTGTGACGTATGGGTACAAGATGCAGAGTATGTGAATAACCCTTGCATGGCTCTTGCTGCGTATGTTGCCTCCTGCCACAAATTCAACATCTGTATTGAGTGGAGAAGGCCAGACTACTGCCGTATGTTTAAACACACAAACACTATTCAAGTTATACAAATGTGATGACATGCCACTTAAATTTCAGGGGTCATTTTCACAGAAAGAAAGAAACACACACAAACCAACTAACCAACCAACCACTGAGAGTTCTGAAAGTTATCCCAAAGTTTCTACAACCCCAACTCAGAAAAAAAGAGGTGGGATGGTATGTTGAAATTAAAACTGAAGACAATGATTTGTAAATCATCTCTGACCTGTATTGCACCCAAAACAATACAACAGTGTTCTGTAAAACAATTCAGTGTTTTACTTAATGAATTTTATTGTTTGTTTTCAAAATAAACACATTACAATTTTGATTCTTGCAACACATTTAAACATATGAAAATTTAAGTGTTGTGAGAAGGAATGGCAACATTACAAAGCGTTGCCAAACACATTTTACCATCCCAATTTTTTTTTTAATGGGACTGAAGACACCAAGTAATGAACTGTTTCAGGTATTATTTTGTCTCATTATTCCTGAAAACGGCCTTAAGGTGTGCAAGAGTACAGGATCATAATTATTATATTTTCCATTTCAAAATTCTCTACTGTTATTTAATGACAAGACACATTTCCACTGTAAGATAGTCCATCCCAAATGCTTCCGAGCCCAGAGAAGTCAACAGCACTTCTGGACACAGTTAATATAAAGCTTCCTTTTTGCACAGTAAAGTTTTAACTGGCATTTGTGGATGTAACTCTGTATTGTAGTGCTTGACAAAAGTTCATCAATGTAATCTTAAGTCCATGTGGTTATATCCATGATAGATGAATGATGGGGCGGCACGGTGGTGTAGTGGTTAGCGCTGTCACCTTACAGCAAGAAGGTCCGGGTTCGAGCCATGTGGCCGGCAAGGGCCTTTCTGTGTGGAGTTTGCATGTTCTCCCCGTGTCTGCGTGGGTTTCCTCCGGGTGTTCCGGTTTCCCCCACAGTCCAAAGACATGCAGGTTAGGTTAACTGGTGACTCTAAATTGACCGTAGGTGTGAATGTGAGTGTGAATGGTTGTCTGTGTCTATGTGTCGGCCCTGTGATGACCAGGCGACTTGTCCAGGGTGTACCCCGCCTTTCGCCTGTGGTCAGCTGGGATAGGCTCCAGCTTGGCTGGGACCCTGTAGAAGGATAAAGTGGCTAGAGATAATGAGATGAGATGAGATGAATGATGGTTTGGGATTGGAGATTTGTGAGTGTTCAGCCTAGGCTTGTACCCTTGCCCTTTATGCAATGAAATTCCTGCAGATTCCTTGAATCATTTCATGATAGGGGGCGAAATATGCAATTGCCTGTCTATCTTTCTTTGAGGAATATTGTTTTTAAACATTTAAATACTTTATTATGCATTTGTTGACAAACTGGAGATCCTTGGCCCATCTTTACTCCTTAAAGTCTAGGCCCTTCCTGAATACTGCCTTTGTACCAAATCTTGATTATGATCACCTGTTGACATCACCTGTTTCAAATCACAGCCTTATTTAATTGTTGTACCTCATTACTAGTTCTAAATTGCCCCATCCCAACTTTTTTTGGAATGTGTTACAGACCTGAAACACAGGAATGATGGTTTTTGATGCAGTGCCATAAAATGTATATTAACAAATGAAATGAAGTGGAGCAGACAAAACATGAAATATCTTGGGTTCACGCTGTCGTCAATGAAATACAAGTCAAAGTAAATTTGGAAACCACTGCATTTTTTTTTTTCATTTTCCAGACCATCCGAACTTTTTCTGATTTGAGGTTGTAAATTCTATTCACCAAACTGCTAATAATGTTTCTGTAAACATTTAGTTGAGGGAGGATGATGAAGTTTTTCATGAATACATTTCAGGAGTGATGGCAAGCTTTGTGGTTAACCTTAAGAGGCCATTTAGGAAATTCAGACTTTTGTGACGCAAACACATATGAAACACGTATGCATTCACATGTGAAACTTTTACACATGCATCCATACTACTGAAAACACACACATATATTTGAAACACTCATATAGATACATGTGAAAAACACATTCACACACACACACGCGCACACTTATGAATTGTTTGTACACATGAAACAGGCATGTTCAAACATAGACTTGTGTGGAATACATTCACACATGCATACATATGAATCACTCATACAGATACAGGTGAAACAGGTTATTTCTGGAAAGCATTTCAGGATATCTGGAATGTCTTTCACTATATCTCGAAGGCATTCAAGTATATCAAGTTTTCAAGTCAAGTTTATTTTTATAACACTTTTAACAATAGACATTGTCACAAAGCAGCTTTACAGAAAATTAAATACTTTAAACATGAGCTAATTTTATCCCTAATTTGTCCCCAATGAGCAAGCCTGTGGCGACAGTGGCAAGGAAAAACTCCCCCAGGTGACATGAGGTAGAAACCTTGAGAGGAACCAGACTCAAAAAGGAACCCATCCTCATTTGGGTGATAACAGATACTATGATTAAAAATAACAGGATACTATATAGTCACAAAGGATAACCATGAAACTAGGAAATTCTTGATAGTTTTAACATGAAGTCTGCTTTGTTGAAATTATAAACTGTTTATTGATGGAAAATTGAGTGAAAAACTGTTCATGACAACTGCAGTCCTAAAGGTAGCAAGTCAACTGAAGTCCTCAGACATAAATGTATTACTGTAAGTGTCCAGAGCCATCTTCCAGGTGCGACTTTTGACTGTCCATATGGAGCTGTCCTCCACAGGAGCGATGTCATGAGACTCCAGCCAGATGTAGGGCATCAGGATGGATCAGGCAGGTCCAAGGAGCAGAAGAGGTCAGCATCTCGGTCTCAGGATCAGCATGTAACTCAGAGGGACAGACAGAATGAAGGGGGGAGGGGAAGGTGAGAGAGAGAGAGAGAGAGAGAGAGAGAGAGATAACAGGTTGTTAGGTATGCCCAGTATCACCTAATGAAAGAACAATATATGTTTTGCGTTGAGTGCAAGCAGAGACTCTGGCAAAACTAACTTTGAGAGCATAACTAAAAGGGGAGAGCCAGAAGGAAACACAGACATGAGGGCATCCTGGGACATAAAGCAGCCAGCCACTACACCATCAACAAACCCAAGTGAGCGAGTGAGTGGGGGGCTGACAGCATCCATACATCCCAGTTTACCAAAACATTCTATGCCTGAGGACCCTCCAGATATATTCCTTTACCTAATACAACTATTAACAAAAGGCTTGACTAAACAGATATGTTTTCAGTCAAGACTTAAATGCTGAGACTGTGTCTGAGTCCCAAACACTACTTGGAAGGCTGTTCCATAACTTTGGGGCTTTGTAAGAAAAAGTTCTGCCCCCGGATTTAGCCTTTACTATATGAGGTACCAGCAAATAGCCTGCACCTTTTGATCTAAGTAGGCATGGTGGGTCATAAAGAACCAGAAGTTCACTCAGGTACTGTGGTGTGAGACCATTCAGTACTTTAACCCTGTGGGGTTGGGAGCTTCACTGGCAAAGCTCGACAGGTTTAGAATGAGTAGGTCATGTATTGAGAGAAATATCTTCATGAGTTTTTTATCATACAAGCATGATAAACATATTGACAGAAACTTTATACTTTCCTATATGCCCACTGCCAAATAACAATATCGTTTTTAAATTTCCTAAGTTAGATGAAACATAAAACTTTTCACCTTCCTCAGTCACACCGTCCTCAGAGCGCAGAGCACACAATTATGCATTCATAAAAGACTATTCACGTGGCAACAGAATAATAATCTTTCACTCTTTCAGTTTCGATTGGTTTCTCTCAGGAACGCCCACTGTAAACAGGATCTGTTGGACAAAGTTTAGGCTATTTGGAGATAAAACTTGTTGTGAGATGGCACATGGATTTATGCACTTCAGATGATTCAGGACAGCAATTCAATTCATGATTCATTTCATGATTCAGGACAGTGATTCAATTTCAGGACAGTGAATCAATTCATGATTCAGTTCTTGATTCAAGACAGCAATTCAGTTCAATCTTGAGAACTGATGATGAACAGTGCCTTTTCTTTCTTTTTTTATTTTACTTCGACTCAATCCAGCCAAAGATCAGCTTGAGTAAGTATAAATATTTCTTCTATTTATTATGAGCAGATCGGTTTATATACATGGGCTGTAGGGCATACACAGGAAAAATGACTGAGCAGTTTTTCAAGTCAAGTCAACTTTATTGTCAAATATGCTTGACATACCATACAGCACAGATGAAATTTCAGTCCTCTCTGACCCACAGTGCAAACAGGCAATGCAATAAATAAAAATAGAATAACTGAAATAAACAATATAAACAGTATAAACACTCTAGATAAGAAATTGACAGACTAAAGTTCTCCCACTTAAAAAGATGAGAGAGGCCTGTAATTTTCATCATCAGTAAACCTCAACTATGAGAGACAAAATGAGAAAAAAAAATCCAGAAAATCGCATTGTCTGATTTTTAAAGAATTAATTTGCAAATTATGGTGGAAAATAAGTATTTGGTCAATAACAAAAGTTCATCTCAATACTTTGTTATATACCCTTTGTTGGCAATGACAGAGGTCAAACGTTTTCTGTAAGTCTTCACAAGGTTTTCACACTGTTGCTGGTATTTTGGCCCATTCCTCCATGCAGATCTCCTCTAGAGCAGTGATGTTTTGGGGCTGTCACTGGGCAACACGGACTTTCAACTCCCTCCAAAGATTTTCTATAGGGGTTGAGATCTGGAGACTGGCTAGGCCACTCCAGGACGTTGAAATGCTTCTTACGAAGCCACTCCTTCATTGCCCGGGTGGTGGGTTTGGGATCATTGTCATGCTGAAAGACCCAGCCACGTTTCATCTTCAATGCCCTTGCTAATGGAAGGAGGTTTTCACTCAAAATCTCACGATACATGGCCCCATTCATTCTTTCCTTTACACGGATCAGTCGTCCTGGTCCCTTTGCAGAAAAACAGTCCCAAAGCATGATGTTTCCACCCCCATGCTTCACAGTAGGTATGGTGTTCTTTGGATGCAACTCAGCATTCTTTCTCCTCCAAACACGACAAGTTGAGTTTTTACTAAAAAGTTCTATTTTGGTTTTATCTGACCATATGACATTCTCCCAATCCTCTTCTGGATCATCCAAATGCTCTCTAGCAAACTTCAGACGGGCCTGGACATGTACTGGCTTAAGCAGGGGGACACGTCTGGCACTGCAGGATTTGAGTCCCTGGCAATGTAGTGTGTTACTGATGGTAGCCTTTGTTACTTTCGTCCCAGCTCTCTGCAGGTCATTCACTAGGTCCCCCCGTGTGGTTCTGGGATTTTTGCTCACTGTTCTTGTGATCATTTTCACCCCACGGGGTGAGATCTTGCGTGGAGCCCCAGATTGAGGGAGATTATCAGTGGTCTTGTATGTCTTCCATTTTCTAATAATTGCTCCCACAGTTGATTTCTTCACACCAAGCTGCTTACCTATTGCAGATTCAGTCTTCCCAGCCTGGTGCAGGTCTACAATTTTGTTTCTGGTGTCCTTTGACAGCTCTTTGGTCTTGGCCATAGTGGAGTTTGGAGTGTGACTGTTTGAGGTTGTGGACAGGTGTCTTTTATACTGATGAGTTCAAACAGGTGCCATTAATACAGGTAATGAGTGGAGGACAGAGGAGCCTCTTAAAGAAGTTGTTACAGGTCTGTGAGAGCCAGAAATCTTGCTTGTTTGTAGGTGACCAAATACTTATTTTACCAAGGAATTTACCAATTAATTCATTAAAAATCCTACAATGTGATTTCCTGGATTCTTTCCCCCCATTCTGTCTCTCATAGTTGAAGTGTACCTGTACCTATGATGAAAATTACAGGCCTCTCTCATCTTTTTAAGTGGGGGAACTTGCACAATTGGTGGCTGACTAAGTACTTTTCTAAGTACTTTTTTGCCCCACTGTGTGTGTCTGTGTGTGTGTGTGTGTGTATATATATATATATATATATATATATATATATATATATTAGAGCAAAGGGCATAAAATAAACAGTCAAGAGCACTTGAGGTATAGCAGGTAAACAAGAAATAAGCAGTATATTGAGATATACTGCTTATTTCTTGTTTACCTGCTATACCTCAAGTGCTCTTGACTGTTTATTTTATGCCCTTTGCTCTAATATATATATATATATATATATATATATATATATATATATATATATATATATACACACACACACACACACACAGACACACACAGTGGGGCAAAAAAGTACTTAGAAAAGTACTTAGTCAGCCACCAATTGTGCAAGTTCCCCCACTTAAAAAGATGAGAGAGGCCTGTAATTTTCATCATAGGTACAGGTACACTTCAACTATGAGAGACAGAATGGGGGGAAAGAATCCAGGAAATCACATTGTAGGATTTTTAATGAATTAATTGGTAAATTCCTTGGTAAAATAAGTATTTGGTGTTAAGTTGAGGTAGTGCGGAATAGTGCAAATGAGTGATGGTAAAGTGAAATGTGCAGACCCTGAGTTCAGTGTGCGAATGAATGTTGAGTGTGTGTGTGTATGTGTTGGGGGGGAACTGTGAGGGTGACATGATGTCAGATGCTGAAGGGGGGGCGGGGTGTGTGTGGGCAGAATCCGTGGCAGGGGGAAGATGGGGAAGGAGGAGCAGAACAGGGAGGGAGTTAAGCCTCCTGACCGCCTGGTGAAAGACACTGTCCTTGAGCCTGCTGGTTTTGGCCCGGAGACTCCGCAGTCTCCTCCCCGATGGCAGCAGGCTGAAGAGGCTGTGAGATGGCTGGGTGGGGTTACCTGCAATCCTGATGGCTTTTTGGGTGAGGCAAGAGTTATAGATATCCATAAGAGAAGGGAGAGAGACACCAATGATCCTCTCAGCTGCTCTCACGATGCGCTGCAGAGTCTTGCAGCAGGACACGGTGCAGGCGCCGTACCACATGGTGATGCAGCTGGTCAGGATGTTCTCGATGGTGCCTCTGTAGAACCTGTGCATGATGGGGGCCGGGGCTCTTGCTCTCTTCAGTTTGCGGAGGAAGTACAGACGCTGTTGGGCTTTTTTGGCCAGTGATGCAGTGTTCTTGCTCCGGGACAGGTCTTCAGAGATGTGCACACCCAGAAACTTGGTGCTGCTCACCCTTTCCACTGCAGCACCATCGATAGTTAGTGGAGCATGCTGTGTGTGAGCTCTCCTGAAGTCCAGAACAATCTCCTTCGTCTTCTCCACATTCAGGTGGAGATTGTTGTCCTTGCACCACATTGCCAGGTGGCTCACCTCACTCTTGTAGGTTGTCTCATTGCCATTGTTGATGAGACCCACCACAGTCATGTCATCTGCAAACTTAATGAAGAGGTTGGAGCTGGATGTTGGTGTGCAGTCGTGGGTCAGCAGAGTTTCCAGAGTTAAAAGTATTTTCCTCAAAAATAGTTCATTTTGCTCAATTTTGAGTTTAGAGCATAAAATTTAGAGTTGGAGCAAAATTACAGAGTAATTGTGTAACAGAGTAACAGAGTTTAATTTGGCTCTGAACTGAGTAAAATATTACAAGAGTTAATTTCAAGACATACTGAATAGAGTTAAATACCAAAATAAAGTCAAATACCAGATAAATGAAGATGTTGTAAAAATCAGTTTTAGAACTGTGTTGGAATGTATGAAAAAACATGACCTTACCCATTGTGACTTGAACGGATGGGATTAAGAGTTAATCTGATGGGATTAAGAGATGGCAGTGGGAGGGGTTTTCCCTCTCCTCATTGAATAAATGGAATTTTTTTAAGCTTCTCATTGAATACCCCTCCTACTGCCAACCCTTTATCTCAAAACAATCGGACATAAAGTTTTTTGATAGCCAGTTAAGTGTCCAAATCAGGGGAGCAGATTTAAGGTTTTGTGCTTGATACATTCCTAAGACTGAACAGAATCACCTCAAGTGACCAAAATGGTTCGAGGGAATGGGTAAGGTCATGTTTTTTTCACACATTCCAACACAGTTCTGAAACTGCTTTTTGCAATATCTTCATTTATCTGTTATTTTTTAAAAGTACAATCATGACATACATACTACATATATATATTTTTGTAGCTGAACTTGTGCTGAATACAAAAAAGTCATATAACTTTGAAAATACTGCTTAGATTTGTTGAAATTGACTACAAAATCAGAGCATGCCAAAATTATTAGAGTGCCAGAAAATATCCTCAGACCCCAGTGGGTTAAAGGTCAATAGTAATATTTTGTAATCAGTACAAAATTTGATTGGGAGCCAATGCAGTGTGGATAAGACAGGGGTGATGTGGTCATATCTTCTCGTTCTAGTAAGGACTCTTGCTGCATTTTCAACTAACTGGAGCTTGTTTATGCACTTATTGGAGCATCCAGACAGTAAGGCATGACAATAATCAAATAGTGAGTGCCAGAAAATATCCTCAGACCCCAGTGGGTTAAAGGTCAATAGTAATATTTTGTAATCAGTACGAAATTTGATTGGGAGCCAATGCAGTGTGGATAAGACAGGGGTGATGTGGTCATATCTTCTCATTCTAGTAAGGACTCTTGCTGCGTTTTCAACTAACTGGAGCTTGTTTATGCACTTATTGGAGCATCCAGACAGTAAGGCATGACAATAATCAAACATATAGGTAACAAAAGCATGAACTAGTTTTTCTGCGTCGTGTAGTGACATTACATTTCTTATCTTAACAATATTTCTGAGATGAAAGAAAGCTGTCTGGGTAGTGTTATCAATATGAGTTTCAAATGAAAGACTGGAGTCAATGATCACCCAGAGGTCTTGTACTGCTGCATGTGAAGAAACAGAAAGGCAATCCAGAGTTACTGTATAATCAGAAAACCTACTTCTAGCTGCATGTGGTCCTAGTACAAATACTTCTGTCTTGTCAGAGTTAAGCAAAAGGATGTTAATAAGCATCCAGTGTCTAATGACCTTTACACATTCCTCAATTCTATCAAGCTGGGGTCTCTCATATGGTTTTGCAGAAACATACAACTGTGTGTCATCAGCATAACAGTGGAAACTAACACCATGCTTACGGTACGAATAATATCACCCAGAGGTAACGTATATAAAGAAAAAGGCAGTGGGCCTGAGACAGAACCTTGTGTAACACCAAACTTTACCTAAGTATGTATAGAAAAATCACCATTTACATCAACAAACTGATAACGATCAGATAAATAAGACGTGAGCCAGGAGAGGGCCATTCCCTTAACTCCCACAACATTTTCTAGTCTATCCAGGAGAATGGAATGATCATTGGTGTCAAAAGTTGCACTAAGGTCAAGCAGTACAAGCAGAGAGACTGATTAGATGCCAACAGTAGGTCATTTACTACTTTAACCAGAGCTGTCTCTGTGCTATGATGAGGTTTAAATCCTGACTAATACATTTCATGGATGTTATTCCTATGTAGATATGAGTGTAACTGCTGTGCCACAGAGTTTTCTAGGATCTTGGAGATAAAGGGGAGGTGTGATATTGGCCAATAATTGGACAGCTGACAGGGGTCGAGGTCAGAGGTTTTTTTAATCAGGGGTTTGATCACTGCTAGTTTAAAGGATTTGGGTACATAGCCAATTCTAAGGGAATAATTTATTTTTAAAAGTGGTTCACTTGCTTCTGGTATTATTTGTTTATCCGGAAAGTGTATACAGTGTCTTGCAAAAGTATTCACCCCCTTTGGCTTTTTACATATTTTGTTACATTACAACCTGTAATTTAAATGTTTTTTTAATCTGAATTTTATGTAATGGATCTGCACAAAAAAGTCTAAGTTGGTGAAGTGAAATGAGAAAAATATATTTTAAAAAATTCAAAATAAAAAACTGAAAATTGGCATGTGCATATGTATTCACCCCCTTTGCTGTGAAGCCCCTAAAAAGTTCTGGTGCAAACAATTACCTTCAGAAGTCACATAATTAGTGAAATAAAGTCCACCTCTGTGCAATCTAATTGTCACATGACCTGTCAGTATATATACACCTTTTCTGAAAGGCCCCAGAGGCTGCAACACCACTAAGCAAAAAAACACCACTAACCAAACAAAACCATGAAGACTAAGGAGCTCTCCAAACAAGGCAGGGACAAAGTTGATGAGAAGTACAAGTCAGGGTTGGGTTATAAAAAAAAAAAATCCAAATCTTTGATGATTCCCTGGAGCACCATCAAATCAATCATCATCAAATGGAAAGAACATGGTACCACAACAAACCTGCCAAGAGAGGGCTGCCACCACAATTCACAGACCGGGCAAGGAGGGCATTAATCAGAGATGCAGCACAGAGACCAAAGGTAACCCTGAAGGAGCTTCAGAGTTACACAGCAGAGACTGGAGTATCTGTCCATAGAACCACAATAAGCCGTACACTCCACAGAGCTGAGCTTTATGGAAGAGTGGTGAGAAAAAAGTAATTGCTTAAGAAAACACATTTGGAGTTTTCCCAACAGCATGTGGCAGACTCCCCAAACACATGGAAGAAAATTCTCTGGTCAAATGAGACTAAAATTTAACTTTTTGGCCATCATGGGAAATGTCATGTGTGGTGTAAACCCAACCCCCTGAGAACACCATTCCTACAGTGAAGCATGGTGGTGGCAGCATCATACTGTGGGGATATTTTTCATCTGCAGGGTCAGGACTGAAGGACTAAATACAGGGCAATTCTGGAGGAAAACCTGTTTGAGTCAGCCAGAGGTTTGAGACTGGAACTTGAGTTCATGTTCTGGCAGGATAATGACCCTAAACATACTGCTAAAGCTACACTGGAGTGGTTTAAAGGGAAATATTTAAATGTCTTGGAATGGCCTAGCCCAGACATCAATCCAATTGAGAATCTGTGGTCAGATTTGAAGATTGATGTTCACCAGCGGAACCCATAAAACTTGAAGGAGCTGGAGCAGTTTTGCCTTGAGGAATGGGCAAAAATCCCAGTGGCAAGATGGATCAGAGAGACTTATCCAAAGTGACTTGCAGCTATAATTGCCACAAAAGGTGGCTCTACAAAGTCCTGACATTAGGGGGGTGAATAGTTATGCACATTGAAGTTTTCTGTTATTTTGTCCTATTTATTGTTTGCTTCAGAATAAAAAAAACACATCTTCAAAGTTGTAGGCATGTTCTGTAAATGAAATGATGCAAACCCTCAAACAATCCATTTTAATTCCAGGTTGTGAGGCAACAAATCCCAAAAAATGCCAAATGGGGTGATCACCAGTGAGATGGCAGGCATTAGATATTTCTCAAAGCTCAACACATTGCAATGTTTTTGGCAACTTCAGTTGGTTCACCAAATACTGTACCTTTAATACACCCTTTGGCAGATACTGCTTCCTGAGATTGCCTTTTGGGATAATATCAGCATCTAAAATATTCCACAGAGTGATGGAACACATCATTGAAGGGCTTGATGGAGTACAGGCCTATGTTAAAGACATCATCATATGGGGCTTCTCAGTCCAAGAACACAATCAGAGGCTGACAAGAGTGCTGGAGTGGATAGAGAGGAGTGGACTAAAGCTCAACAAGAGCAAATGCCAATTTTCAGCTCAAGAAATGGTCTTCCTTGGAGACAAGCTTTCTGCCAAAGGTGTCCAGCCTGACCAAGAAAAAATAAATGCTGTACGTGCCTCGACCCATAAGCAAAGCAGGCATGCTACACATAATGGGAATGATGAACTTTATAGGGAAATTCATCCCTAACTTGTCAGCAAAGATATCTTGCATCTGTGAGCTCCTGCACAAGGACAAGGACGTAAAGTGGACAGCTAACCATGAGCGTGCATGGCAAAAGCTCAAAAGCACACTGACCACTGCACCTTTGCTAACATTCTTCAACCCAACCAAGAAGCTCGAAGTGTCCATAGATGCGTTAAAGAATGGAATTGGTGGAGTTTTTCTGCAGGCTGAAGGTGAGCACTGGAAACCAGTAGCGTATGCATCCAGGTCCATGACAGAGACTGAATGTAGATATGCTCAAATGAAAAAAGAATGCCTAGGATTAGTGTTTGGCTTTGAAAAATTCCACAGGTACATATATGGTCTTCCCACCTTCACTGGAGAGACAAATCATCACCCACGCATGCACATTCTGTGCTACACGACCTGGTTCCCTTTTTTCCACAAGTGTTGGCGTTAATCACCAATCTTTTTTATTTTTTCTACAAACAATTTTCCAGTATCCTCTTCATTTTTTATTGTACTTTCACTTTCCTTTTTGTACTTTCCACTTTTGCTTTCCTTTTTCCATTTTTTTCTCTTTTTTTCAGAAGAACACCAAGACCAGAAGCTTTCTTTTTTTCTCCTCCTGCACAAATCAAATCAAATCAAATCAAATCAAGTTTATTTGTACAGCGCTTTTAACAATAAACATTGTCGCAAAGCAGCTTTACAGAATTTGAACGACTTAAAACATGAGCTAATTTTATCCCTAATCTATCCCCCAAAGACCACAAGTGGTGGCCATCCTCATCGGATCTGCTTTAATATCAACAGATCTTTGATTAGGGTATGTGAATCCTTTCATCATGGCACACCTTCAGCCTGTTCAGTGTGCTGAGTGCAGGATGTTTAGTCATTCTTCTTCTGTCGCTAGTGACAGCTTTAATTGTGATAAGTGCAGATTAGTTAGCTCTCTGATGGAGAAGATTACAGTGTTAGAAGCGCGTATCCAGGCTTTAGAGAAGGCCAGTGAGAATGAGAACAGTGTAGTTTCTGTAGGGGAAAGTCTGGATGCTCTAGGTGGAGTTAGTAATCCCCCAACTCCAGCAATAGAGCCCCTACAGTGGGGCAAATGGGTGACGGCTCGGTGGCATAAGCGTAGAGCCAAAGCTACCGCTGAGGCTCGCCCACAGGAGTACCACTCCTCTCTGCTTCACGTGTCGAACAGGTTTGCTCTCCTTAGTGATGCTCTCACTGAGAAACCTGAAAGAGCTCTGGTTATAGGGGACTATCATACTGCATGTGAAATTAGGTCAGCCTTTGGGGGCACCAGCAGCTTTAGTCAGGTGTATACCGGGAGCCAGGGCGCAGGACATAGCAGGTAATCTTAGGTTCTTAGGCAAGCACAGGTTCTCAAATATAGTTATCCATACAGGAGCTAATGATATATACCTTTGTTAGTCTGAGGTTACTAAGAGTAACTTTGTAGAGGTGTTTAAATTAGCAAAGGCGATGTCCGCTGCTGTAGTATGCTCTGGCCCCATCCCAATGCGGCGTGGTGATGTAGCTTACAGCAGGTTATGGTTGCTGAACTACTGGTTGTCCAGGTGGTGCTCTGAAAACAGTGTGGGCTTTATAGATAATTGGGCTAATTTTGAGAGCGCTGCTGGCCTGTTAGGGCGGGACAATATCCATCCCATTTGGGAAGGTGCTGCTCTCATTTCCTGTAGCATAGGTCATAGTCTCAGAACAGGCCTAGTTAATTTCTGACAATCCAGAGCCAAGGCCAGGGAGCAGATGAACAGGCTAAACTGACTGTCTGCTAGCTGCACAGAGTCGTCACTCAGGGTTCACTACATTGAGACTGTGTCTGTTCCCCGAGCTCAACAAAAAGGTAGAAATAGTCAGAGAATTTGTTCCAGTAACCTAATCAATATAAAATTAGATCATACTGACTGTACAGCTGCTGCCAGCACCTTTGATCTAAAGGTGGGGCTATTAAATATTAGATTGCTTACATCTAAAGTGCTAATGGTTAATTAACTTATTACTGATCAGGAGATTAATGTACTTTGTTTAACTGAAACATGGATTAAGTCAAATTTATATATAGCATTAAATGAAGCTAGTCCTCCTGCATAGTTATATACACCAGCCTCGTCTAACTGGCAGAGGAGGAGGCGTTGCAGTTATTTATAATGATTATCTAGGTGTAACACAAAAACCTGGTTATAAATTTAATACATTTGAAGTTCTTTATACTCATATAATGTGTGTTAAGTTAAAGTCCTTCCCGTGCCGTATCGGGCAGCGCCAATCTCCATTTCTGTAGCCCTTGGCCTCTCGCCTATTACATAGCTAGGGTTACAGTGGGGGACTAGTCCTCTGGTAACCATGAGAGTTTAACTCCCCACTTGCATCTGTATTCCAGCGTGCCTTGCCAGATGGTAGTAGTTTTTATGATTGTCTTTGGTATGACCCAACCGTGACTAGAACTCACAATCTCCTGATCGAGAGGCGGACATGCTACCACTAGGCCACTAGTGTGTGTAGCCTCAAAAAATAGGTCTACCCAGTTAATTCTGTTACTTATTATTTACAGGCCCCCGGGGCCATATTCTGAGTTTCTTTCTGAATTTGCAGATTTTATCTCAGATCTGGTTATTTCCTTAGACAAAGCTTTAGTTGTCAGAGATTTTAATATTCATGTTGATAACCCAGAAGACCCTTTGAAAACAGTGTTTGTGTCCATTTTAGATTCAGTAGGGGTTAATCAGAATATCATAGGATCAACCCATAATGGTGGTCACACCCTCGATCTAATACTAACATTCGAGTTAAACATAGAAAATATAGTCATACTTCCACAGTCTGAAGCTATCTCAGATTATTATCTCATCTCATTCAAAATATGTCTGAGTAATAATATATGCACCTCACCATGCTACTGGATTAAACGTACATTCACATCAACTACTGCACAGAGCTTTATAAATTATCTCCCAGAGTTATCAACTTTGATTGGGTCACTGTCAGCCCCTGCAGAACTTGATCAGGCAACTGAATGCTTAGAGTCAACGTTCCGCTATACTTTAGGTAATGTAGCTCCTCTTAAAAGGAAAATGATCAGAGACAAAAAACTAGCACCCTGGTATAATGATGACACTCGCACATTAAAACAGACCACTCAAAAATTGGAACGTAAATGGCGTCAAACAAATTGGTAGTGTTCAAATTAGCGTGGAAGGAGAGCTTCCTGAAGTATAGAAAAGTTCTTTGTGCTGCTAGATCAACATATCTCTCCTCCCTAATAGAAGATAAAAATAATCCTAGATTTCGATTTACTACTGTTGCAAAATTAACCAGGAATAAGTCCACTATAGACACGTGCACACCTGCAGTATGTAGTAGCAATAACATCATGAATTTTTTTAATGAAAAAATTGAGAATATCCAACAAAAAATTCAAACTACTAATTAAAGGTCAGATAATGTAAGTGACCCTGTAGTTAACAATATAACTGTATCAGATCAGCAATTAGAATGTTTTACTCCCCTTAGAGAAATTGAATAACTTTCATTAATCTCGGCATCAAAAGCCTTAACTTGAAATACCTGAAGTAATTGAACCGCTTCTAAAAATAATAAATTCATCTTTTAGGATTGGCTATGTACCCAAATCCTTTACGCTAGCAGTTATCAAACCCCTGATTAAAAAACCTGTCCTTGATCCCCGTCAGCTGTCCAATTATTGGCCAATATCAAACCTCCCCTTTATCTCCAAGATCCTTGAAAAAGCTGTGGCACAGCAGTTATGCTCATATTTACATAGGAATAACATCCATGAAATGTATGTTTCTCATCATAGCACAGAGAGAGCTCTGGTTAAAGTAGTAAATGACCTGCTGTTGGTGTCTGATCAGGGCTGTGTCTCACTGCTTGTGTTGCTTGACCTTAGTGCAGCATTTGATACCATTGAGCATTCCATTCTCCTGGATAGACTAGAAAATGTGGGAGTTAAGGGAATGGCCCTCTCCTGGCTCAGCTCTTATTTAACAGATCGCTATCAGTATCTCATCTCATCTCATTATCTCTAGCCGCTTTATCCTGTTCTACAGGGTCACAGGCAAGCTGGAGCCTATCCCAGCTGACTATGGACAAAAGGCGGGGTACACCCTGGACAAGTCACCAGGTCATCACAGGGCTGACACATAGACACAGACAACCATTCACACCTACAGTCAATTTAGAGTCACTAGTTAACCTAACCTGCATGTCTTTGGACTGTGGGGGAAACCAGAGCACCCAGAGGAAACCCACGCAGACACGGGGAGAACATGCAAACTCCACACAGAAAGGCCCTCGCCGGCCACGGGGCTCGAACCCGGACCTTCTTGCAGTGAGGCGACAGCGCTAACCACTATACCACCGTGCCGCCCTCGCTATCAGTATGTTGATGTAAATGGTGATTTTTCTAGACATACTGAGGTAAAGTTTGGTGTTCCACAAGGTTCTGTCTAGGGTCCACTGCTTTTTTCTTTATATATTTTACCTCTGGGTGATATTATTCATAAACATTGTATTAGTTTCCACTGTTATGCTGATGACACACAGTTGTATGTTTCTGCAAAACCAGATGAGAGACACCAGCTTAATAGAATTGAGGAATGTGTGAAGGACACTAGACACTGGATGCTTATTTAGTTTCTTCTGCTTAACTCTGACAAGACTGAAGTACTTGTACTAGGACCACATGCAGCTAGAAGTAAGTTTTCTGATTACACAGTAACTCTGGATGGTCTTTCTGTTTCTTCAGTGTAGCAGTAAAAGACCTCAGAGTGATTATTGACCGCAGTTTTTCATTCAAAACTCACATTGATAACATTACCCGGATAGCTTTCTTTCATCTCAGAAATATTGCTAAGATAAGAAATTTAATGTCACCACATGACGCAGAAAAACTAGTTCATGCTTTTATTACCTCCAGGTTGGATTATTGTAATGCCTTACTGTCTGTATGCTCCAATAAGTGCATAAACAAGCTCCAGTTACAGTAGTTCAAAATGCAGCAGCAAGAGTCCTTACTAGAACTAGAAAATATGACCACATCACCCCTGTCTTATTCACACTGCATTGGCTCCCAATCAAATTTCGTATTGATTATTAAATACTACTATTGAACTTTAAAGCACTGAATGGTCTTGCACCACAGTACCTGAGTGAACTTCTGGCCCTCTATGACCCACCATGCCTACTTAGGTCAAAAGGTGCAGGCTATCTGCTGGTACCTCATATAGTGAAGGCTACATCAGGGGGCAGAGCCTTTTCATGCAAAGCCCCACAGTTATGGAACAGCCTTCCAAGTAGTGTTCAGGAATCAGACACAGTCTCAGCATTTAAGTCTAGGCTGAAAACATATCTGTTTAGTCAAGCCTTTTGTTAATAGTGTTTATGAGGTAAAGGAGTAGATCTGCAGGGTCCTCAGACATAGTGTTTTGGTAAACTGGGATGTATGGATACTGTCAGTCCCCCACGCGCTTGCTCACTCGAGTTTGTTGACGGTGTAGTGGCTGGCTGCTTTATGTCCCGGGGCTCCCTCATGCCTGTGTCACCTTCTGGTTCTCCCCTTTTAGTTATGCTGTCATAGTTAGTTTTGCCGGAGTCCCTGCTTGTACTCAGTGCAATATGTATACTTTTCCTACTTATTCAGGTGACATTGGGCATACCGAACAACCTGTGTTTTCTCCCCCCCCCAAAAAATCTGTCCCTCTGAGTTACATGTCGGTCCTGGGATCAAGATGCTGACCTCTTCTACTCCTCGGACCTGCCTGATCCATCCTGGTGCCCTGTGTCTGGTTGGAGTCTCATCGCATCGCTTGTGTGGAGGACAGCCCTATATGGACAGTTGAAAGTCACACTTGGAAGACACTCTGGACTCTTACAGTAATGGTTTTATGGCTGAGGACTACAGTTGACTTGCTATCTTTAGGACTGCAGTTGTCATGAATAGTTTTGCACTCAAGTTTCCATCAATGAAGAGTTTATAACATCAGCAAAACTGACTTCATGTTAAAACTGTTAATGCTATAGTCATGTTGTCTGTTGTTGCCCAAATGAGAATGGGATCCCTTTTGAGTCTGGTTCCTCTCAAGGTTTCTTCCTCATGTCATCTGAGGGAGTTTTTCCTTGCCACCGTCGCCACAGGCTTGCTCACTGGGGATAGACTAGGGATAAAATTAGCTCAAGTTTTAAGTCGTTCAAATTCTGGAAAGCTGCTTTGCGACAATGTTTATTGTTAAAAGCGCTATACAAATAAACTTGACTTGACTTGACCCACTAGTTGCCATTATAAAAAATAATCTGAATGAGATGTCACCCCGAATATAGCTTCTGATGATGAAAATGCAGAGATATGACTTTAACTGATCCACACACCTGGGAAACACCTGATCCTTGCCAATGCACTGTCAAGAGCACCCACAAAGAACAGTGTGAGTACAACTGAAGATGATGTACATAGTCATGTGAACATGATGTGTTGCACTCCCTGTATCAGACATTAAAATGCATATTCTGGACCAATTTCATTTTTTTTAATATGAAATTATGTCCCTTTACACACTCATCCAGAAGGGTAATTTTGCACAAGGCCATCTGTCTACAGCAGAAAAAAATAAAATAACAAAACATCTCATCTCATCTCATTATCTCTAGCCGCTGGATGAGATAACAAAACATGTCTGGAAAAATCCCAAGGGAGTCTGGAGCCAGTATTGTGACCTTATCTGCGGAAGCGCCAGCAGGCTGCGTGAGCTTGCACGGTTTCAATGCACAGCCTGTGTAGACCAAGTGCTCCCATTTCTCTCTCATTGTCCAGTCTTTTGGAAAACCATGAGTACTAATTCCATCATGATTGGTGTTGCTACACCCTCCTATGATACATCTGTTAACCATTTTAATAATTACGTGATATTGTTGAAGAAATTTGCAGAAAACCACCAGGTCGTTTTCTCATAAACAAACCAGCACTGATGTAGGATTCAGAGGGAGGCGTCCCTCACATGACGTCATGAAAATCAATGTTTGCCGGGAAATCCAAATGCCAAGTTTTTTCAGAGGCGGACCAATTCGCCTCAAATGGCTTGATTTCAACTGAATTTTTCTGGTATTGCGCAAGGTAAAAAAAATTGCAGAGAATGCCGAATGTTACAGGCATTTGACCAAAGTTTAATATAAAATAGGAGAATTACGTTGATCTTGCTCCTGAATTTACCCGTGATATGCCCTTTAAGTCCAGACAGATAGCTGAAGAAACAGCAAAAGACACAGAGCTGCAACGTGTCATTGAGAACATGCAGAATGGATGGCTGTTGTGCAAACAGCATCATGGCATAAAGTAGGAATGTATTTATTCGATCTTAAGGGAAAGGACTGCCTAGTAGTCATTAACTATTTCTCAAACTTCCCTGAAATGGCATTACTGTCAAGCACATCTTTGAGCTGTGTCATAACACATGCAGAATCAATCTTCGTCAGACATGGTATTCTGCATTCAGTAATGACTGACAATGGACCATGCTTCAACAGCAATACTTTGAAAAACTTTATGATTTCAAACATGTCACATCCAGCCCCCATATGTACAATCCAATTGCAAAGCAGAAAAAGGGGTCCACGTTCTCAAACAGCTCCTGGAGAAAACTTATGCCAGTGACTCAGATCCTTACCTTGCTCTACTCAGTTACAGAGCATCACCTCTCAAGTGCAGACTGTCACCTGATGAACTGCTGATGACGAAAATGCTTCACATCACACTGCCAAGTTCATCGAAATAAAAGAAACATCCTAAGCTGGAACAAAAGCTTTAAAACAACAGAAAATTAAACAACAGACATTATATGACAAAACAGCTAAGCAGCTTCCACCACTGTCAAGGAATGACAGTCAGGATTGAAGGTCCTGAAGGATGGATGACAAAAACCACTATTCTTCAAGAAGTTGCTCCACAATCCTCCACTGTGAGAACTGATGAAGGACAGATCATGAGAAAAAATCAGTGCAGTCTAGTTAAAACACCAGGGACTGTTCCAGACAAAGTGCTCAGTGAAACACACACTGAGTCTGAGCCCACCTCTCCATTTCCTGAAAATTCAGACACATACACTGAATCTCAAACAAATACACATACTCCAGATGAAGTTGTGACAAGAAGATCTGCAAGGACAATTAAGAACCTGAAAGATTGAATCTGTGATTGTTTAAACATAAAAAAGGCAGTCTAAAGTTAATGGGTATGTTTATACTGATGTTTTAGTGTAATGAATAAAATAATGCTCTTGTTTAATGCTGTTGCAGACCTGATAAAATAATCACACTGGTTAGCTAACAATTAACATTGTTAAACAGATGTGTTACAAAGATGAGTTTCACAAGGTAATAGTTAAAGGTAACTGACGCCTGTAATATGTTTGTTTACGTGTTGAGTATTCACTTTAAAGAAAGGGGGATGTGATGATTTGTAGTATTTTACCTCCTACCACTAGGTGTCAGTAGTGTTGCTTAATGAGATAAGAACACTTATCTCTACATAAAATATCTGGATAACTCATTGGCTTGTTAGAGTGAAGCCATCTGGCTGCCATATTATAATGCACATTGGATTGGTATGGTCATATAATTGCATAGGAAGCTACACAAAACTGGACATGTTATTCATCTAATTGTTGAGAAAAAAACACAAACTGGACATACTATTTATACGTGTGTGTATGTGTGTGTCAGTGTGCAAGTGGTTGATTTTTGTGGGGTGTTTGTGTTTAATCATAATGTACAATGTTCAGTACATTTTATCATCATGGATACATTCTGGGGGTAGCATGGTGGTGTAGTGGTTAGCACTGTCTCCTCACAGCAAGAAGGTTCTGGGTTCGAGCCCAGTAGCCAGCGAGGGACTTTCTGTGTGGAGTTTGCATGTTCTCCCTGTGTCTGCGTGGGTTTCCTCTGGGTGCTCCGATTTCTCTCACAGTCCAAAGACGTGCAGGTTAGGTTAATTGGTGGCTCTAAATTGACCATAGGTGTGAATGGTTGTGTGTCACCCCTGCGATAACCTGGTGACTTGTCCAGGGTGTACCCCGCCTTTCGCCCATAGTCAGCTGGGATAGGCTCCAGCTTGCCTGCGGCCCTGTAGAACAGGATAAGTGGCTACAGATGATGGATGGATGGATACATTCTGGAAGATTACTGCAGAATCTATTATTATTATTATTATTTTTTTTTTTAGTCAGCATCCATCCATCTTGAGAGATGATGGTGCAGCACTAGCATGTTCTAGAGTGGCTGAACAGAGTGACAGTCCTTCCCGCTGTGGCTGCATATGAAGCCTGATGCTTCTCTGGGAGCAGCCACTCTAGCTTTCCATCCATCCATCTATCCATTATCTGTAGCTGCTTATCCTGTTCTACAAGGTCACAGGCAAGATGGAGCCTATCCCAGCTGACTATGGGTGAGAGGCGGGGTACACCCTGGACAAGTCTCCAGGTTATCGCAGGGCTGACACCACTCTAGCTTTCATCTTCACTCATTTCACAATGAGTTGGTTGTTCCTGTCATGCTCTGCCTTTTGCATACGTTTTTTGACTGCGGCCCTCCAGGCTTGACGCGAGTTTGCCTTGTTTTCCCAATTATTTGTATTGATTCCCACCAGCTTCAAGTCTCTCTTATACACATCTTTGAAGGGGAGGTGCGATCTTCCAACTGGATGTGATCCTTCACACAGTTCCCCATACAGAACATCCTTTGGAAAGCACCCTGGGTCCATACAGCGCATGTGACCTAGCCACCTGAAGCACCCCTGGCTAAGTAAGGTGTACAAGCTTGGAATATCAGCACATTGGAGGACTTCTGTGTTAGTGAGCTTGTCCTGCCATGAAATGTTCTGGATACATCTAAGACAGCGGAGGTGGAAACTGTTCAGCCTTTTTTCCTGCCTAGCATATGTTGTCCAGGACTCACTACCATATAGGAGAATATTGAGTACACAGGCTTGGTACATGCACAGTTTGGTATTTGTGGTCAGCTGAGTGTTGTACCAAACTCTCTTGTTCAGTCTTGCCATAACCCCTGCAGCTTTGGCAATTCTCGCACTTACATCATCATCTAGGGAAAGGGAGCTGGAAATAGTTGACCCCAGGTAGGTGAAGTTGTTGACTACTTCAATATGGTTGTTACCAGTAGTGATGGCAGGGGGAGGATCAGCATCCTGGGCCAGGATATTAGTCTTCTTGACACTTATGATCGGGCCAAACTCCTTACAGGCATGAGAGAAGAAATCAACTAAGCATTCAACTGTGTGGGATATCAGCGCATCATCAGTGAACAGCAGCTTACAGATCAGAATCTCCTTGACTTTTGTCTTAGCACAACCGGGCGATGTTAAAGAGCTTTACATCAGCTCTAGTGCGGAGGTGTATGCCCTCCTCACAGTCTGTAAATGCATGATGGAGAAGCATGGAGAAAAATATCCCAAAGAGAGTTGGTGCCAGGACACAGCCTTGCTTTACTCCACTACTCACTGGGAAGGGATCTGAGGTAGCACCATTGAAGCAGACTGTGCAGCGCATTCCATCATGAAAGGAAGTAATGATGTTGTACAGTTTTGGGGGAAAACTGATCTTCTTAAGAATAGCAAAGAGTCCTGATCTACTGACTAGGTTGAATACCTTAGTAAGGTCGATGAAGGCGATGTATAGGGATTTCTGCTGCTCCTTACATTTCTCCTGTAGCTGGTGTAGTGAGAAGATCATGTCCACAGTAGATCTACTGCTTCTGAATCCACACTGTGACTCAGGGTAAATACATGCTGCAAGACGCTGCAGGCAGACGAGAACGACATGGGCGAATACTTTTCCAACGATGACAATTAGTGAGATGCCATTGAAGTTGTCACAGACACTGCGGTCGTGATTGTTCTTGTAAAGGGTGACAATGAAAGCATCCTTCATGTCTTGTGGGACATAGACCTTCTCCCAGCAGAAGCATAGGAACTCGTGTAGATGTTGTAATAATGCTGTCTTGCCAGCCTTCAATACTTCAGGTGGGATGCCATCATTACCAGGGGTCTTTCCACTGGTAAAGTGGTCGATGGTTTCGCTGAGTTCCTCCATAGAGGGTAGACTATCTAGCTCTTCCATAATGGGAAAGCTTGGCAGGGCGGCATCAGTAACCATGTTTAGAGTACCATAAAATTCAAGGTAATGTTCCACCCAGCATTGCAGTTGCTTGCGTAGGTCTGTGATGATATCCCCTGTCTTGGATTTTAGCGGTGGAGTTTTGGCTGGTGTGGGGCCTGGGGCTGTTTTGATGCCCTCAAAAAAATCCTCTTGCATCCCTGTTAGCAAAAGTTGTCTCGATTTTGCTGCATAGGGTTAACCAATAGTCGTTTGCACAGTGACAAGAGGTCTACTGCACAATAGTCTGTGTGACCCTCAAAGCATCTCGAGTGCTGGAACAGGGGTTCTGTTTGAAGGCCAGAAGTGCTTTCCTCTTGGCTTCACTTACTGGCTACATCACTTACCATGAAGCTTCATACCAGTCCGCATTTTTGCGCTTCTTTTCTCCATATGCAGTAAGGGCTGCATTGTAGATGGCATCGTGAAGTTTAGAGCACTGAACTTGAAGAGTGGTATCACGTGAAGTGGAGGCTTTCATTGCTCCTTTGAAAGAATCTGCGAATGCCCTTTTTTTTCAGGGTCTGTAGTGCAGCAGGTGTTTTAATGTGAGGTAGGCCTGTGGTTTTGGTGTGGTGAAACTTCCTTGGCTGCAGCTTCACTTTGCTGGCAACCAGAGAGTGGTCCAAGTTACAATCAGTGCTGTGATTAGCCCAGGTAAGGAGGACACTGCTCAGGTCACAGCACCTGGTAATGACAAGGTCAAGTTGGTGCCAGTGGTGAGATCTTGGGTGTCGCCAGGAAGCCTTGTGGATCTCCTTGCACTTGAAGTACATGTTGGTAATGCATAATCCATGGAAACAGCACAGTTCTAGCAATCTCTGACCATTTTCGTTCACCTTGCCGATGCCGTGATGACCTAGGCATGCAGGCCAAGATTTACTGTCAGCCCACACCCTGGCGTTAAAGTCACCTAAGAGGTATATGCTCTCAGCACTTGGTATCCCTGAAATTGTACCACTAAGGGCCTCATAAAATTGATCTTTAGCGTCTGGCATGGAGTAGAGCATTGGAGCATAAGCACTGATCACAGTAACAAGACCCGAAGATGTTGACATTCAAAGAGTAAGGATTCTCTCCGTTCCACATAAAGGATTTTCTATGGAATCAGTAAGCGAGTTCTTGACAGCAAAGCCAACGCCGTGCTGTCTTGGCTGGTCCAGGGGCAAGTCCTACCAAAAGGAGTAGTTGGACCATCTGATGAAACTACTGTCAGCAAGGTGGGTCTCCTGTAAGCATGCAACAGCAATATTTAACCTTGCCCACTCCTTGTCAGGTGACATTGGGCATACCTAACAACCTGCATTTTCTTTCCCTCCCCCCCAAAATCTGTCCCTCTGAGTTACATGGAGTCAACAGGAAATCTTTTGGTGGAGAGGGTTGAGACCTCGACTGGCTATCATAGAATTGGCTGTCAGACATTCTGTCACATGTCCCAGACCCGGTGAAATGTAACTGAATTGTCTTGGCCAGCCCTAAGGGTCCCATCTGCATCTCATCACTGCTGAAGAGTGTGCTCCCATCACCCAATCAAGCATCCAGCCAGAGCAGGTCATGATATTTTTTAACCATATTAACATGCCATTGTTGTGTATTATGCCTGATGTCAAGACTCTCGTCTCTGCGAGCCACCACACAGATTTAATACTTGTACTATTTTTCGGGCATACCTAACAACCTGTGTTTTCTCCCCCCCCCCCATCTGTCCCTCTGAGTTACATGTTGGTCCTGGGATTGAGATGCTGGCCTCTTCTGCCCCTCAGACCTGCTTGATCCATCCTGGTGCCCTGTGTCTGGTCAGAGTTTTATCGCATCGCTCCTGTGAAGGACGGCCCCATGAGGACAGTTGAGGGTTATACCTGGAGGATGCTCTGGACTCTTACAGTCATGCTTTTATAGCTGAGGACTGCAGTTATCATGAACAGTTTTGCACTCAAATTTCCATCAATGAAGAGTTATAACATCAACGAAACTGTCTTCATGCTAAAACTATTAATGTTAAAGTCATGCTGTCTGTTGTTGCCCAAATGAGGATGGGTTCCCTTTTGAGTCTGGTTCCTCTCGAGGTTTTTTCCTCATGTCGTCTGAGGGAGTTTTTCCTTGCCACCGTCGCCACAGGCTTGCTCATTGGGGATAGATTAGGGACAAAATTAGCTCATGTTTTAAGTCATTCAAATTCTGTAAAGCTGCTTTGCGACAATGTTTATTGTTAAAAGCATTATACAAATAAACTTGACTTGACTTGACTTGTCAATGACGGCAGTCTTCTGAGCATCATTTATCTGCTGAAGGTCTTCAGTCAGTCTGGTGGACATGGTATGAAAGTTCCAGCTTGCAAAGCAAAGAGCTGGAATATTCTTGTATTTTGTGTTATTGCCTGGTGCAGGTTTGCAGCCTGCTTGTCGAGTTTTATTCTAAGCCCCATGCACCCCATGGAGCAGGTGGGACTGTGGTGGGACAGCACCTTACTGGCTGGGGACTGCCCACCTTGAGGCGGGTAGTAGCTGTCCAGTGAGATGCGATGATCTCTCCCACCATTGGAAGTAACCCCTGGTGCCCCTACCTACACCAATTGGATGAGGCTTATCACCGGTAACTATCATTTCCTGTGTTTTGTCGATATCAAGCATGACATCAATGGAGTGTCCTCTCCATTTGTGCTGCAAGGCCTGGGCAGAAGGATATGGAAGCCTTGGGCTGCCCAGATATCAAGGCTCCCCTCTGGAGTGTTACTGGTATAACCCAAAGGAAAGGATGAACCAATACAATTTGGTACCAGTGCAGCTGCAGAAGTTGCCGGAAGGCAATGTAACACACTGTTCAACCACCTTAGGGCTCCACTCCAGATTTATTCAGGTTTATTCCTTAGCCTTTACGCCTCCCGAAGATACCCACAAGGCATTTGGGGGATCACCCTTAGTCTAGCCCCTACCCTTTGACCTGTTTGGCATGGGAGACCCTACCAGGAGTGTGAAACTGCAGCCAATAAAGCTCTAGGGGTCACTGGGACACGCAAAGTGCATCACCATGAATAAGGTGGTGATCCAAAGCAAGGCGGGCATACTTTATTATTATTATTATTATTATTATTATTATTATTTGACCAAATCAAAAATACATAAACAATACATGCGTAATAGAGAAGAAAACAAAGTGTACATTACAATATGACAGAACAATTCTGGTTTACACAGAGATGAAGACAGCATGTGGGTCAGGGTCCACAAAAGTAAAGTCATTTCTTGTTGCTTGGAAGCATGTACTGTTCCAGATCTGCAATGAAATAAAATAAATAAATAAATAAATAAATAATATTACACAGAATGAAAAATGAAATGAAGCTAATCATGCAAATAATGGATGGAACAGAGAGTTACATGTATATATTACAAATTAATTATTCAGAAACAGATTGATATCAATCTGTAGCTATACTTACAAATTATGTATAAACAATCAATCATCTAATAATAATAAAATTAAACAAGCCCTAAATTAAGTACAATTCACTGCATAATTATAACAAAACAATTATTTTAATACTAGGCAAGGCAAGGCAAGTTTATTTATATAGCACATTTCATACACAGTGGCAGTTCAATGTGCTTTACAGAAGTAAAAGCAAAACAGTAAGCAACAGAAAATAAAATTACATAAAATAAATGGGGAAGAAAAATAATAAGAATTAAACAATAGTAGAAATAAAATAATAAAATGAAATAAAAGTTCAATTAAAAAAAACAAAAAAAACAGCAGAATAAAATAGAATAAAAGTTAAGTAAAATTTAAAACATGCAGAGACTGTAAAAGTAAAGAGTTTAAAACATGTAGAGATGACAATATTAATAATTTAGCAGAAAGCATCTGAAAACAGCTTGGTCTTTAACCTAGATTTGAAGCTGCCAACAGCAGGAGCATTTTTGATGTCCTCTGGCAGTTGGTTCCATAGCTGTACTGCATAGTAGCTAAAAGCTGCTTCACCACACTTTGTTTTAACAACAGGTTTTAACAGTAAATTTTTCTGCTGCGATCTGGTAGATCTGATTGGGTTAGGCCGCTGCAACATATCAGAGAGGTAATTGGGCCCTGTACCATTTAGAGATTTGTACACCAGCAGCAATGCTTTAAAGTCAATTCTGTAGCTTACTGGAAGCCAGTGAATACTACATTTATTAGAAAATATTTCCATACAAATTCATCTCATCTCATTATCTCTAGCTGCTTTATCCTGTTCTACAGAGTCGCAGGCAAGCTGGAGCCTATCCCAGCTGACTATGGGTGAAAGGCGGGGTACACCCTGGACAAGTCTACAGGTCATCACAGGGCTGACACATAGACACAGACAACCATTCACATTCACACCTATGGCCAATTCAGAGTCACCAGGTAACCTAACCTGCATGTTTTTGGACTGTGGGGGAAACTGGAGCACCCGGAGGAAACCCATGCGGACACGGGGAGAACATGCAAACTCCACACAGAAAGGCCCTCGTCGGCCACAGGGCTCGAACTCAGACCTTCTTGCTGTGAGGTGACAGTGCTAACCACTACACTACCGTGCCGCCCTCTATTTATAACTATATCAAACAAGAATAAGATCAATATAACAATTCATTAGTATAAAAAAGCCAATGTGTATTAAAGAAAATGAAATGTGAGATATTACTGTGAGCACTGAGGAATAATCTATGTTATTGAACTCTGTCAGGATTGATTCATGTGTGATGTGAATTATGTGACCAATAAATATTGTTAAGACGTGACTGTGAGAATGACGTGAAAATGGAAAATAACATGAGAAAATAATCCTGCTTCAGCAACTGTCATAAATAGAAAGGAAGAAGAAATATATGAAAGATGCACTGTATCAGAGAAAAAATGAAATAATCTCTGTAAAAATAATTATAGTAGAGCAGCGGCTACAATTATCGACAGTCCATAATTATCGACACCTTTTCAGATTTACCAATAAAAAACAATTTTGCAAAGGTGAGTTTCAGTTACAAGTTATTATTGGTTAATTAATCAACCAGAAGACCCCCCCCACCTCATCCTTTGATCTTGTTGTCTGATGATAGAGCTCGTTACCTGAGATGGAATTTTTTTCAGCACAATCAGCAAGTTGAGAAAAACCCAGACATTATCATCGCAGATAAGCATGGTGGAAAGGTCATGGACATGTTTTTACTTATCAAATTCACAGATATTTCATGATATCCTTATCAAAACCTACTTTGTTTCTTACTCTTTCATTTGACAGTCTCCATTTTGTATCTAAACACACATTTGAGAAGTCACATGATATTTCGATAATAGTGATCACTTTCACCAGTGTCCACCATTATCAACACCCTGTGGAATTAAGCGACATTTTCAACTGTTATGTATTGACCTTTGTGTAACGTTGTTGAAGCAGATTAAGTACTTTAAAAAATAAAAGTGCTGTGATTTATAATATTTTTTCTGATTCATAATAGAATGGAATGCTTACAGAGTATTTGGAATCCTATTTCAGCAATAAATAGACCAGAATTAAATTCCTAGCATATAAAAAAAAAATAAAATACATGCTTGAAATATTCAGAAAAAAATATTTTCCATTCAGAATTGTCAATGTAAATGTAATGTAAAATGTAAGTCAATGTAAAACAAATTGTAAATAAAAAACTATGTTTTGTTAATACCACATACGTGAAGTGAAAAGCGAGCGGGGAACCAAATTTGAATTGCCTTCCAGATATACTGAAGTGCCTTCTGGATATACTGAAATGGTCTCATGCACATACATGTGTGAAAAGCTTCACTCATCCTATCAGAATTTTTCATATGCTGAAGCATGTATGTAAAAGTGAAATGTTACAGGTGGTAGATTACAAAGTAATAGCTGTCAAATTTGAACATAGAACTGATTTATGCAGCTGTATTTTTGTATTTATAAATTCTGTGAATTCTCTTATGTGTTCTTTGTAGCATTTGTGTGTCCTGGGATACTGCAATACCAGGCATGTCTGCCTGCTTGCACAGCTCCTTCATGTCTGAATAAGGAGTTTGAGTATGATGCTGTACAGTGTTCAAGCATGTCCGAGGGATGCATATGTCCAGAGGGGACTTTACTTCATCGACCATATTCTGCACTCTGCATCTCACCTGTCAAGTGTGGTATGCTTTTTCCTCCCTATTCTCCTCTCTGTTTCTTTCCACACAGTTAAAATAAAATTTAAAAAAGGTTTGATGGCTCAACACCAAAAAGTCAACATTATTATGTGACTGTTACAGGCAATATTTGATTTAATTGATTTAATTTACCTTTATATTTAATTTAATTTAACCCTTCGATGCAAAACATGGGTCAAAAGTGACCTGGCTGAGTTTTTATCTTCTATATCTTTGCAATGAATTAATTCCATCATTCAGTATTCAAGGTATTCCTCAATTAACTTGTTTTTGATCATCATACATCCTTATTTTATTTTTTCCTTTCTTACTTTTTGAATAAAAACCCTTTTTGTATCACTACCCTTCTAATGCACAACATGGGTCAAAAACGACCTGCATTCATTTTCCAGGTTATTTCATGTATGGCTGAGTGTTTCTATGATATACTTTTGAAATAAATTAATTTTGTCATTTACTTTTCCAAATATGCAGTAAATATCTTGTTTTTGTTTAGCACAAATCATCATTTTTATTTTTCCTTTCTTAAGTTATGAACAAGCACAGCTTTTGTAATTCTACATCAAGTTTACACACATGGGTCAGAAACGACCCGCATGCATTTACTACAGCGTTTGGTGGGAACTGTGAATTGTGTTTGTGTCAGACATTTCACAGCTCAGCACAGCGCCCTTTGCCCATCTAATACATGTAAGTAATGTTTTTCAATTGTTCTAACATTACCTTAGAAAAAAATTGATTATGTTTAGGTTACCCTGAGAGTGAGTAGAATACTTGTCAGAAAGTTACAAGTAATTACTATTAGCTACCTAGCTGTTGACATAGTTAGCTAATTTTATTGTAGTTGGCTTAGCTAACTACATAGTTAATAAATAAATAACTGGCCCCATTCACTGCTAAAGTAATTACTTGAAACAAATTATTATTATAGTATTAAGACATTTAATTTTAAATCACACTTGGATGACCCATGTGTAGTAATATAAAAAGTATTTTTGTTCATAAAGTAGGGAAGAAAAAATTAAATTAATGATTTGTGATAATGGGCGGCACGGTGGTGTAGTGGTTAGCGCTGTCGCCTCACAGCAAGAAGGTCCGGGTTCGAGCCCCGTGGCCGGCGAGGGCCCTTCTGTGCGGAGTTTGCATGTTCTCCCCGTGTCCGCGTGGGTTTCCTCCGGGTGCTCCGGTTTCCCCCACAGTCCAAAGACATGCAGGTTAGGTTAACTGGTGACTCTAAATTGACCGTAGGTGTGAATGTGAGTGTGAATGGTTGTCTGTGTCTATGTGTCAGCCCTGTGATGACCTGGCGACTTGTCCAGGGTGTACCCCGCCTTTCGCCCGTAGTCAGCTGGGATAGGCTCCAGCTTGCCTGCGACCCTGTAGAAGGATAAAGCGGCTAGAGATAATGAGATGAGATGAGATGAGATTTGTGATAATTAAAAACAAGATATTTAAAGAATACTTGGAATATTCAATCATAAAATAAATTGATTTCAAAAGATAGAGCAAAGAAAAACTCAGTCAGCATGAAATAACCTGGAAAATGAATGCGGGTCATTTCTGACCCATGTTGTGCATTAGAAGGGGTGTGCATATGCTTTGCATCAAAGTTAAATATAAAGATAATTCTAATGGTCTCTGGGGTAGGGAAGAAGACTGAAGCGCTAGGACAGGCGGGTTAATTGCAGGGCAATTTTTATTTAAGCTTTTCAGGGTTTTTTATGTTTTAATTTTTATATATACAATTTATTTACTTTTTGCACACGTGCACAAACACCACGCAGGGAAGCTCTCCCTTCCTCTCTGCTTCCTCCCTCCATATAGGCCCCTCAGCAGTCACTGCAACAAACACCCACAGACCCCATTGATGACACAGGTGTGATTGTTTTGCCGTTCACCTTCCCTGTCCTTGTTCTCCATTCACAAGCTGGCATTTGACCATGCCCCCACTGCCACAATAATGTATTTGATTTAATATACCTTTATATTCATTTGTGTAACAATCATCATTTAAAATAGAATAAACATCCATCCATTATCTGTAGCCGCTTATCCTGTTCTACAGGGTTGCAGGCAAGCTGGAGCCTATCCCAGCTGACTATGGGCAAGAGGCAGGGTACACCCTGGACAAATCACCAGATTATCACAGGGCTGACACAGAGACAAACAACCATTCACACTCACATTCACACCTACTGCAAACTCCACACAGAAAGGCCCTCGCCGGCCACTGGGCTTGAACCCAGAACCTTCTTGCTGCGAGGCGACAGTGCTAACCACTACACCACTGTGCCACCCTATAGAATAAACATAAGTAAAGCAATAAAAACGTCTCAATTAAAAATGATTTGTTTGAAAGATGAACTGGAAGCAAAAATAACAAGTGTTGCCAGCCAAAACAAACCTCGCCTGGTAGTACTTATGATGAATATGAAGGAAGATATCTCATCTCATTATCTCTAGCCGCTTTATCCTGTTCTACAGGGTCGCAGGCAAGCTGGAGCCTATCCCAGCTGACTATGGGCGAAAGGCGGGGTACACCCTGGACAAGTCGCCAGGTCATCACAGGGCTGACACATAGACACAGACAACCATTCAAATCAAATCAAATCAAATCAAGTTTATTTGTACAGCGCTTTTAACAATAAACATTGTCGCAAAGCAGCTTTACAGAATTTGAACGACTTAAAACATGAGCTAATTTTATCCCTAATCTATCCCCAATGAGCAAGCCTGTGGCGACAGTGGCAAGGAAAAACTCCCTCAGACAACATGAGGAAGAAACCTTGAGAGGAACCAGACTCAAAAGGGAACCCATCCTCATTTGGGCAACAACAGACAGCCTGACTATAATATTAACAGTTTTAACAGGTATAACCCTCAACTGTCCTCATGGGGCCGTCCTTCACAGGAGTGGGGCGATAAAACTCCGACCAGACACAGGGCACCAGGATGGATCAAGCAGGTCCGAGGGGCAGAAGAGGCCAGCATCTCAATCCCAGGATCAACATGTAACTCAGAGGGACAGATGGGGGGGGGAGAGAAAGAAAACACGTTGTTAGGTATGCCCTAAAAATGACAAGTATTAAATCTGTGTGGTAGGCTCGCAGAGACGAGAGTCTTTACATCAGGCATGACGCACAATGGCATGTTAATATGGTAAAAAATATATCATGACCTGCTCTGGCTGGATGCTTGATTGGGTGATGGGAGCACACTCCTCAGCAATGATGAGATGCAGATGGGACCCTTAGGCCTGGCCAAGACAATTCAGTTACATTTCACCGGGTCTGGGACATGCGACAGAACGTCTGACGGCCGATTCCCTGCAGGCTACGATAGCCAGTCGAGGTCCCCACCGTCTCCACCAAAAGATTTCCTGTTGACTCCATGTAACTCAGAGGGACAGATTTGGGGTGGGTGGGGGGGGGGGGGGGGGGAAGAGAAAGAAAACACAGGTGGTTAGGTATGCCCAATGTCACCTGAATAAGTAGGAACAGTATACATATTGCACCGAGTACAAGCAGGGACTCCGGCAACTAACTATGACAGCATAACTAAAAGGAGAGAGCCAGAAGGTAACACAGGCATGAGGGAGCCCCGGGACATAAAGCAGCCAGCCACTGCACCGTCAACAAACTCGAGTGAGCAAGCGAGTGGGGACTGACAGCATCCATACATCCCAGTTTACCAAAACACTCTATGTCTGAGGACCCTCCAGATCTACTCCTTTACCTCATAAACACCATTAACAAAAGGCTTGACTAAACAGATATGTTTTCAGCCTAGACTTAAATGCTGAGACTGTGTCTGATTCCCGAACATTACTTGGAAGGCTGTTCCATAACAGTGGGGCTTTGTAAGAAAAGGCTCTGCCCCCTGATGTAGCCTTCACTATACGAGGTACCAGCAGATAGCCTGCACCTTTTGATCTAAGTAGGCGTGGCGGGTCATAGAGGAGCAGAAGTTCACTCAGGTACTGTGGTGCGAGACCATTTAGTGCTTTAAAGGTCAATAGTAGTATTTTATAATCAATACGAAATTTAATTGGGAGCCAATGCAGTGTGGATAAGACAGGCGTGATGTGGTCATATTTTCTAGTTCTAGTAAGGACTCTTGCTGCGGCATTTTGAACTAACTGGAGCTTGTTTATGCACTTATTGGAACATCCAGACAGTAAGGCATTACAATAATCCAACCTGGAGGTAACGAAAGCATGGACTAGTTTTTCTGCATCATGCAATGACATTAAATTTCTTATCTTTGCAATATTTCTGAGATGAAAGAAAGCTATCCGGGTGATGTTATCAATGTGAGTTTCGAATGAAAGACTGGGGTCAATAATCACTCCGAGGTCTTTTACTGCTGCACGTGAAGAACCAGAAAGGCCATCCAGAGTTACTGTGTAATCAGAAAACTTACTTCTAGCTTTATGTGGTCCTAGCACAAGTACTTCAGTCTTGTCAGAGTTAAGCAGAAGGAAATTTATAAGCATCCAGTGTCTAATGTCCTTAACACATTCCTCAATTTTATTAAGCTGGTGTCTCTCATCAGGTTTTGCAGAGACATACAACTGTGTGTCATCAGCATAACAGTGGAAACTAATACAATGTTTACGAATAATATCGCCCAAAGGTAACATATATAGAGAAAAAAGCAGTGGACCCAAGACAGAACCTTGTGGAACACCAAACTTTACCTCGGTACGTCTAGAAATATCACCATTTATATCGACATACTGATAACGATCAGTTAGATAAGACCTGAGCCAGGAGAGGGCCATTCCCTTAACTCCCACAACATTTTCTAGTCTATCCAGAAGAATGGAATGATCAATGGTATCAAATGCTGCACTAAGGTCAAGCAACACAAGTAGCGAGACACAGCCCTGATCAGACGCCAACAGTAGGTCGTTTACTACTTTAACCAGTACTGTCTCTGTGCTATGATGAGGTCTAAATCCTGACTGATACATTTCATGGATGTTATTCCTATGTAAATATGAGCATAACTGCTGTGCCACAGCTTTTTCAAGGATCTTGGAGATAAAGGGGAGGTTTGATATTGGCCGATAATTGGACAGCTGACAGGGATCAAGGTCAGGTTTTTTAATCAGGGGTTTGATAACTGCTAGTTTAAAGGATTTGGGTACATAGCCAATCATAAGAGAAGAATTTATTATTTTTAGAAGCGGTTCAATTACTCCAGGCATTATCTGTTTGAATAGATGTGTCGGTAAGGGATCTAGTACGCAAGTTGAGGCTTTTGATGTAGAGATTAATGAGAGTAATTCAGTTTCTTTTAGGGGAGTAAAACATTCTAACTGATGATCTGATACAGTTATATTGTTAACTACAAGGTCACTTTCATTGTCTAACCTTAAATTAGTAGTTTGAATTTTTTGTCGGATAGTCTCAATTTTGTCATTAAAAAAATTCATGAAGTCGTTGCTACTACATACTGCAGGTGTGCATGTGTTGATAGTGGACTTATTCCTGGTTAATTTTGCTACAGTATTAAATAGGAATCTAGGATTATTTTTGTTATCTTCTATTAGGGAGGAGAGATATGTTGATCTCGCAGCACTAAGAGCTTTTTTATACTTCAGGAAGCTCTCCTTCCACGCCAATTTGAACACTACCAATTTTGTTTGACGCCATTTACGTTCCAATTTTCGAGTGGTCTGTTTTAATGTGCGAGTGTCATCATTATACCAGGGTGCTAATTTTTTGTCTCTGACCATTTTCCTTTTTAGAGGAGCTACATTATCTAAAGTATGGCGGAATGTTGACTCTAAGCATTCAGTTGCCTGATCGAGTTCTGCAGGGGCTGACAGTGACCCAATCAAAGTTGACAGCTCTGGGAGATCATTTATAAAGCTCTGTGCAGTAGTTGACGTGAAAGTACGTTTAATACAGTAGCGTGGTGAGGTGCATATATTATTACTCAGACATATTTTGAATGAGATGAGACAATGATCTGAGATAACTTCAGACTGTGGAAGTATGACTATATTGTCTACGTTTAATCTGAATGTTAGTATTAGATCAAGGGTGTGACCACCATTATGGGTCGGTCCTATGACATTCTGCTTAATCCCGACTGAATCTAAGATGGACACAAACGCTGTTTTTAAAGGGTCTTCTGGGTTATCAAAGTGAATATTAAAATCTCCGACAACTAAAGCTTTGTCTAAGGAAATAACCAGATCTGAGATAAAATCTGCAAATTCAGAAAGAAACTCAGAATATGGCCCCGGGGGCCTGTAAATAATAAGCAATGGAATTAACTGGGTAGACTTATTTTTTGAGGCTACATACATTATATGAGTATGAAGAACTTCAAATGTATTAAATTTATAACCAGGTTTGTGTGTTACACCTAGATAATCGTTATAAATAACCGCGACGCCTCCTCCTCTGCCAGTTAGACGAGGCTGGTGTATATAACTGTATCCAGGAGGACTTGCTTCATTTAATGCTATATATTCATTTGGCTTAATCCATGTTTCTGTTAAACACAGTACATTAAACTCCTGATCAGTAATGAGTTCATTAACCATTAGCGCTTTAGATGTAAGAGATCTAATATTTAATAGCCCCACCTTTAGATCAAAGGTGCTGGCAGCAGCTGTACAGTCAGTCTGATCTAATTTTATATTGATTAGGTTACTGGAACAAACTCTCTGAAAATTTCTACCTTTTTGTTGAGCTCGGGGAACAGACACAGTCTCGATGTAGTGGGCCCTGAGTGACGACTCTGTGCAGCTAGCAGACAGTCGGTTTAGCCTGTTCGTCTGCTCCCTGGCCTTGGCTCTGGATTGTCAGAAATTAACTAGGCCTGTTCTGAGACTATGACCTATGCTGCAGGAAATGAGAGCAGCACCTTCCCGAGTGGGATGGATACCGTCCCGCCCTAACAGGCCAGCAGTGCCCTCAAAATTAGCCCAATTATCTATAAAGCCCACACTGTTTTCAGAGCACCACCTGGACAGCCAGCAGTTCAGCGACCATAACCTGCTGTAAGCTACATCGCCACGCCGCATTGGGATGGGGCCAGAGCATACTACAGCATCGGACATCGCCTTCGCTAATTTAAACACCTCTACAAAGTTACTCTTAGTAACCTCAGACTGACGAAGGCGTATATCATTAGCTCCTGCATGGATAACTATCTTTGAGAACCTGTGCTTGCCTAGGACCCTAAGATTACCTGCTATGTCCGGCGCCCTGGCTCCCGGTATATACCTGACTAAAGCTGCTGGTGCCCCTAAAGGCTGAGCTAATTTCACGTGCCGTATGATAGAGTCCCCTATAACCAGAGCTCTTTGAGGTTTCTCAGTGGGTGCATCACTAAGGAGAGTAAACCTGTTCGACACGTGACGCGGAGAGGAGTGGTGCTCCCGTGGGCGAGCCTCAGCGGTAGCTTTGGCTCTACGCTTACACACTCACATTCACACCTACGGTCAATTTAGAGTCACCAGTTAACCTAACCTGCATGTCTTTGGACTGTGGGGGAAACCGGAGCACCCGGAGGAAACCGACACGGACACGGGGAGAACATGCAAACTCTGCACAGAAAGCCCTCGCCGGCCACGGGGCTCAAACCCAGGACCTTCTTGCTGTGAGGCGACAGCGCTAACCACTACACAACCGTGCCGCCCTGAAGGAAGATATCATGAAAAAAATAGGTACCCTATGGGTACATGTGGCTACTGCTTATAAATAAAATTTTCTGATACCATGTCCATACAGTAAATATAGCATATACATTTACTCTATGAGGCATTAGCCACCAAAATGAAGCATAATCCAAAAATGAACAATTAAAAAATCACAGAAGTAAAATATACCAGGTGTCTGTACTTTATATTATTCTACTCTTACCTCTTACAGTTTTTGAAACTGAAACCTCTGAACCGATGCTGACATACGCATGCTGTCGCCATGACCAAAAATGACCCAGCGCTAGAGCTCAGTGGAACACACTTCCCCTCTGTAATAAGCACAAACATGTCTGAAAGTGATTTCTTTAGTCTAGTCCATTTATTTCGAATGGTGAACCGAATTGTATACACTCACTGGCCAGTTTAATTGGAACACGTGTATGCGCAGTGCGCAACTGTTACATTCTTACATTCTTACAGCACGATGACCTAGTGCTTCTGTATGAGGCAGTGGCTACAACAAAAATGATTTTGACCTTTTTAGTGACCTTAACTGGATGACCCTCAAAATGTTGGAGGTTCTATTTGAAACCAATGCCCATCTATCCTGAAAGTTTCATGAAGATTGATCCAGCCGTTTTCCCATAATATTATTAACAAAGAAAGAAAGAAAGAAAGAAAGAAAGAAAGAAAGAAAGAAACCAGACCAAAAACAATACCTCACCCCCTGGTGGACTCCGTCCTGGGCGAGGTAAATATATCTTTTCAGTTACATTCCATGCAAATCAATGGAACGAACACACACACACACACACACACACACACACACACACACGGAATACACTTGATCATTAAACCATAATGAATTTCCTGGTTACACAGTTGTACTTTGTGATTATATAGGACACAGTTATAGAACCAAGTTATTAATAATCATGCTATCTATTATTACACAAATGAGGATGGATTCCCTTTTGAATCTGGTTCCTCTCAAGGTTTCTTCCTCATGTCATCTGAGGGAGTTTTTCCTTGCCACCGTTGCCACAGGCTTGCTCATCAGGGATAAATAAATATATTAGGGATAAAATTAGCTTATACGTTTCAAGTCTTTGATTTTCCGTAAAGCTGCTTTGTGACAATGTCTGTTGTTACAGACATACAGTTGTTACAGCACTATACAAATAAACTTGACTTCACACACACACACACACACACACACACACACACACACACACACACACACACACACACACACACACACAGAGACATGTGAGCCAAGCACATAAAACAATTATTTAAAATCAGGATTTACTATATCTATGCTAAATGTAACTAATTTTAAAGAAACTGTTTCTGCATTTTATGTATTGATGCAAATATATATTTTAGTTAAATTTACTAGGCCATTGAACAATTTTTGTACACTGTATTGTTTCACTCTCTGTCTTTCTTGCTAATTCTATTTTATTACTATTGTTGTTGTGGTTCAGTGGGTGCGTCTTCCTCTGTTTTTTCCCCAATTTCAATGTGTCATCTCTCTGTTTCTGTCTTACTATAATGACAAGAAGTGCTTTATACTGGGTATGTATTTATTTCCGCAGCCTGTACAGATAGTTTTGGAGAACCCCATGCCTTGGGTGAGGTTTGGAAGGCATCAGTGAATGGATGCTGTATGTATCGATGTGAGAGTGATGGCATTGTGCCTGTAGAATTTGAATGTGGTGACATTCCCTATCCAGTCTGTACACGAGCAGGCGAGATCGTCATGAGCCTGGCAGATGACAACAGCTGCTGCACTGAAAGAGTCTGTGGTCAGTTACATGCATCCCTAAAATATACCAAAAACAGCTTTTATAGACATAATAATAAAATGCTTGTGTATGTCTAACATCAAAGTCAGGCAGTCCAGTCTTTTATTTTATGCATTTTGTATCCCAGTGTAGTAAATCATCATGTGTGTGCAATATATCTTTGTCATGCTTTCTTTATGCTATTTTAGCATTTTAGTGATAATCTACTATGTTTACAGCTCACTGGCCTTGGTGGACTTCCTAAATTTATATTGTGGTTATCAATGTGGCACATTAAAGTTGGCCTTCAAGATAAGTCTTTGGTTAAGACAGTATCAAAAATGTGTTAAATCTTTAGTGATAGTCTAGGAAATAATAGAAAGTGCAGTCTGTTTACCCACTATTACACATTATTTAAAAACTATCCCAGAGTGAGGTTTCTTCTTATAGAGGACTTTCACTGATGTCACAGATTTTTGTTTTTCATGCAGCATCCACCATATTGCCGGGCAAACAAAGAAACAGCCACGACAGTTAATAATGAAACTTGAGACAACTGCCATCAGTACAATCTCTCTGAAAGAATTAAAAATTTAGATTATACCAGTAGTTACATCCAAACAGCATTCATCATCAGCAGCATCATTATCATCATCAGCAGTACATCACATCACAACCAAAAGCCAAAACATGCAGGTATCACGGAGTCATATAATTTACCCACAAATGTGTTTATTTATTATTTAGTCTGCATACTGCTCTCTCTCTCTCCCTCTCTCTCTCTCTCTCTCTCTCTGGTGTGTGTATAAAATATGCATGCGCATGTTCACCGCTTCAGATGGATTCAATGCTGAGGAGGAATGTGACAAAAATAAAGGCTTCTTCTTCTTTTACCCACAAATGTATTTATTCCACTTGAAATGTGTATGGCAAAACAGCTACCAGATTGGGGATACTACGACATCCTGAACTATTTAGTATTTGGGTCTTCTAAAGTCATACAAAAGTACAGATGCCTACCAATATTTCAAGGCAGATTTCTTGCATGCCAGAATGTTATGGGAAAGTCCCAATAAAGAAAAATATCTGATGACAAAGGTAAGCTCAAATGTGGATGTCTAATAATAAACAAGCCAGGGATGAGATCCAGCACATTTTATGGTGTTTTGCCTCATCTACAGTATCACTACAGAACAAACATGCTGCTTGTCTAGCCAAGCATTAGGTCTAATATAATATATAATGTCTAAAGCCCACATCCACATATATATTTTAATATTGCACAGAGCTTTCATACTAACTTGATATACAATGTTCTCCACACACACCAGAAGGTTTTATCATCCAATCTTCCTGTTTAACTGCAGCTCACCATTTTTCTCATCTTTCTGGGTTTGCCAGGAAGTGGTGTAAAGTTAAACCAGGCTTATCTCCACATCTATTATTACATCCAAAAGCACTACAGGCCTATGGCATTCTTCTTTTAGATGTAACTTCTATAAGTTTATCTGTAACTGTACTGAATTTGGCTTAGAATCACTCATGTACCCTTGTGCCAGTCACTGGCAAACTCAAAGCTTGGCAGGCAATATGGCTGCATAAACAAATCCGCTGTTGTGATGATGTCACATGAAAGTCCTCTATTGATCATATGTTACACTGTATCTCAATGTTATAATCAAATTTGTGAGACACTTTTCAAATATGGAGATAATTATATAGCCCCTTTAATTCAGCATGTGATGTTAGAATGATGTTAGAGTGCTTTAAGGTGCCATTAAGAGGCTTGAAAATGTAAGGACTGGTAGAACTGGTGAATATCAAGCCAACCTCAGCCTCATTTTACATGCCCCCTTTACATGCTATTTTTCTTGGAGGTGGTAATAGTATAATCTAATTTTGAGAACCTTTATAACCTATATAACCTACATAAGGGGCATGGATGGCTCAGTAATAACAGTTCTGGGCTCCTAATCAGAAGGTTGTGAGTTGAAATGCCAAACTGCCACTGTGGGGCTTATGATCAAGGTCTTTGCCCCCTTTGCTCAAAAGGGTGCCATAGTACAGCTGATCTCTGATGTCTAAAAAAAACTGGGTATGTGAAGAAAATAATTAAACTACACTTTCATTTAATCTTTCATTTGCAAAGTAACTGTTTCAGGTCCATAATGTTGTACTGGCTTTAGCCTTGTTTTCTCTGAAAACCTTAATAAACAGAAAGGTTATAACTGTAAGCTCTTTAACTGAATAGCTGGTGTTTAAGATGCACCACTCTAATAAAACTTAACTTATGAATCCACTATGACAGTCAAACAAGCAATATCATAAACAATATAATGCTCTTGTGCAGTAGTAATCATATTTGCAATGCTATTATAAAGCACGAGGCTTGCTCAAGATATACAACCTCCACACATTTCATGTTACCTTACATTTCTATTGGGAAGTCAATTCAGGCATCTACTTTGTTCAGTTCAAAGATAATTTTAGAACAATTATATATAGAGATTTATTTCAGCTTTTATTCAGTGGGTCAGAAGTTTACAAACACCAAGTTGACTTTCTTTAAACAGCCATGACGATTCCAGAAATTGATGTGATGACTTTTAGAAGCATCTGATAGGCCAATTTTCATAATTAGCACCTGTGGCTGTAAAAGCCTACCCTTAGAGCCAGTGTTGTTTTTGCCCTTGGTACCATGGGAAAATCAAAGCAACTCAGACAAGACTTCAGAACAAAAATTGTGGTCCTCTACAAGTTCCTCCTGAACTGAAGGTACTATGAACATCTGTACAAACATCCATCCATCCATCATCTGTGGCCTCTTATCCTGTTCTACAGGGTCGCAGGCAAGCTGGAGCCTATCCCAGCTGACTATGGGCGAGAGGCAGGGTACACCCTGGACAAATCGCCAGATTATCACAGGGCTGACATGGAGACAAACAACCATTCACACCTACGGTCAATTTAGAGACACCAATTAAACTAACCTGCATGTCTTTGGACTGTGGGGGAAACCGGATCACCTGGAGGAAACCCACATAGACACGGGGAGAACATGCAAATTCCACACAGAAAGGCCCTTGCTGGCCACTGGGCTCAAACCCAGAACCTTCTTGCTGTGAGGTGACAGTGCTAACTACTACACCACCATGCCACCCTCTGTACAAACAGTTGTATGCAAATATAAACATCTTGGGACTATCCAGACACTGTATTGTTCCAGAAATCAAGTCAAGTCAAGTCAAGTCAACTTTATTGTCAAATATGCTGTACATGCTCGACATACAGCACAGATGAAATTTCAGTCCTCTCTGACCCACGGTGCAAACAGGCAATGCAATAAATAAAAATAGAATAATTGAAAAAACAAACAATATAAACAGTATAAACACTCTAGATAGGAACTAGACATAGACTAAACACTCAAACAATATAAACAGTATAAATAAACAGTATAAACACTAGATAAGAACAAGACATAGACTAAACACTCAGACAATATAAACAGTGTAAACACTAGATAAGAACTACACACAGACTAAACACTCAGACAATATAAACAGTAAAAACACTCTAGATATGAACTAGACGTAGACTAAACACTCATATATATATATATATATATATATATATATATATATACACACACACACACACACACACATAAATTGGTTCAAATAACCAAACAGTCAAGGGCACTTGAGGTATAGCAGGTAAACATGAAACATGAAATAAGCAGTATAAACAAACTAGCAGCTGTTAAGATGAGGTAGTGCGGAATAGTGCAAATGAGCGAGGTAAAGTGAGATGTGCAGTCCCTGAGTTCAGTGCGTTAATGAACGATGAGATGTATGTGTGTGTGTGTGTGTGTGTGTGTGTGTGTTGGGGGGGGACTGTGAGGATGACATGTCAGATGCTGAAGGGGGGTGTGTGAGCAGAATCTGTGGCAGGGGGCAGAGGGGGGAGGAGGGGCAGAACAGGGAGGGAGTTGAGTCTCCTGATTGCCTGGTGAAAGAAACTGTTCTTGAGCTTGCTGGTTTTGGCCCGGAGACTCCGCAGTCTCCTCCCCAACGGCAGCAGGCTGAAGAGGCTGTGAGATGGGTGGGTGGGGTCACCTGCAATCCTGATGGCTTTGCGGGTGAGGCGGGAATTATAGATATCCATAAGAGAAGGGAGAGAGACACCAATGATCCTCTCAGCTGCTCTCACGATGCGCTGCAGAGACTTGCAGCAGGACACGGTGCAGGCGCCGTACCACACGGTGATGCAGCTGGTCAGGATGTTCTCGATGGTGCCTCTGTAGAAAGTGTGCATGATGGGGGCCGGGGCTCTTGCTCTCCTCAGTTTGTGGAGGAAGTACAGATGCTGTTGGGCTTTTTTGGCCAGTGATGCGGTGTTGTTGCTCTAGGACAGGTCTTCAGAGATGTGCACACCCAGAAACTTGGTGCTGCTCACCCTCTCCACTGCAGTACTGTCGATAGATAGTGGAGCATGCTGTGTGTGCTCTCTCCTGAAGTCCACAACAATCTCCTTCATCTTCTCCATGTTCAGATGGAGATTGTTGTCCTTGCACCACATGGCCAAGCGGCTCACCTCACTCCTGTAGATTGTCTCATCGCCGTTGTTGATGAGACCCACCACAGTCGTGTCATCCGCAAACTTAATGAAGAGATTTGAGCTGGATGTTGGTGTGCAGTCGTGGGTCAGCAGAGTGAAGAGGAGGGGGCTTAGCACACATCCTTGGGGGGCCCCCGTGTTCAGTGTGATGGTGCTGGAGGAGTTGCTGCTGACCCATACAGTCTGTGGTCTCCCCATCAGGAAGTCCAGCAGCCAGTTGCACAGGGAGGTGTTGAGTCCCAGCTGGTCCAGTTTGTGAATGAGCTGCTGAGGAATGATTGTGTTGAATGCTGAGCTAAAGTCTATGAACAGCATTCTGACATACGAGTCTTTTGTCTCCAGGTGGGTGAGGGCTGAGTGGAGGGCAGTGGAGATGGCATCATTGGTCAAACGGTTGGACTGATATGCAAACTGGAAAGGATCCAGGGTGGGGGGGAGGGCAGACTTGATATGCCTCATGACTAGCCGCTCGAAGCACTTCATGAGGATGGGATTGAGTGCGACAGGGCGGTAGTCATTGAAGCAGGAGGGAGACGGCTTCTTCGGGACCGGGATGATGGTGGTGGTTTTGAGGCACGTGGGGACAACAGCCTGGCTCAACGAGATGTTGAAGATGTCTGTAAAGACATCTGTGAGCTCCTCGGCACAGTCTCTCAGGACACGATGAGGAATGTTATCAGGACCCGGGGCTTTTTGTGCATTTGTCGTCCTGAGAGCTCTCCTCACTCTGTCTGGGGACAGCGTCAACACCTGGTTGCCAGGAGGTGGTGGCGTCTTCTTTGCCGTGGTGCTGTTGTCTGCCTCAAAGCGAGTGAAGAAGTCGTTCAACTGATTCAGCAAAGACGTGGAGTTGTCACAGGTCTGTGGCGAGGGCTTGTAGTCTGTGATGGTCTGAATCCCCCGCCACAGGTTCCTGGTGTCTCTGCTGTCGTTGAAATGGTCAGCAATGTGTCTGGAATACTGTCTCTTGGTCACCCTGATGCCTCATGACAGATTGGCCCTAGCTGTCCTCAGGCCCACCTCATCCCCAGCTCTGAAGGCGGCTTTCCGAGCCAACAGGAGCCTATAGACTTCCCCTGTCAGCCATGGCTTCTGATTGGCCCGAATGGAGATGGTTCTGGTGACCGTAACGTCGTCCATGCACTTCCTCATGTAGGCAGTGATGGTCTCCGTGTACTCCTGGAGATCTGTGGTGGTGTTGTAGGTGGCTGCCTGTCTGAACATGCTCCAGTCAGTGGTGGAAAAACAGTCCTGGAGTGCCTCTGAGGACCCCTCTGGCCACACACGTATCTGTTTTGTAGCTGGTTTGGTGACTTTAACCAGCGGCCTGTATGCTGGCATTAGCATAACAGTGGAGTGATCTGAGACCCCAAGGTAGGGGAGGGGCAGGGCTTTGTAGGCGTCTTTATGCATGGTGTAAACATTGTCCAGGGTATTGTTTCCACATGTAGGAAAGTTGATATGTCCATAGAGTTTTGGAAACACGCTTTTGGGGTTTGCATGATTGAAATCCCCAGCCAGGATGAGGAAAGCATCTGGGTGGGCTGTCTGCTGCTCACTGATGTGCTGATATTGTTCATTCAGTGCTTCACTCCTGTTGTTATTGGAGCCAGGAGGGATGTATATTGCTACCAGCAATATGGCTGTAAATTCCCTTGGCAGGTAGAATGGCCGGCACTTAATAATCATAAACTCCACCAGAGGTGAGCAGTGTTTGCAGACCACAACAGCATCGCGGCACCAGGCATCACTGATGTAAACACAGAGTCCTCCACCGCAAGTCTTCCCCCCCTCGACTAGTGCTCTGTCTGACTGTTAGCATGTTAGCTGGGCTAGCTGAATGGCACAGTCCGGGACGCTGTCATTAAGCCATGTTTCCACAAACACAAGGACACAGCACTCACTCACAGACTTAAAAGATGAGTGGAGCAGGCAGACATAATCCAGCTTGTTGTCCAGCAAGCGTACATTGGCCAGAGTGATGGTAGGGATAGACAGCCAGTGAGGGCTAGCCGCTAGCCTAGCTCGGATACCTGCCCGTTTGCCTCGCTTCTGCTTCCGCATGTTCCGCCTGTAGTGCTTCCACTGTGGGCTGGATGCAGGAGTGGGGGTCAGTGATTGAGCAGGCCTCCGGAGCAAACCATAGCCACATAGCACTTCCATGTCCGCTGGATTTATATCCGTGAATATAGTTCTGCGGATGTCGAACAGAAACTCACAGGAGTAAGTGCGCCTTGAGACTGATGGATGTGACAAAGACGAACAGATACACACTGTTTTAAAACACGAAAACACCGTTCTGTCGGGACAGAGAGGAGCTGCTGTGTATGTGCGCGCTGCCATCTTGAACAAAAAAAAAAAAAAATAGGCAGAAATTAACTCCCAGTGATGAAGGAACTTGAATCCGAGAGGTTCAATTGAACTACAAGACAACAACAAAGGAACTGGTGAAGGAGTTAAAAGCATCAGGTACCATAGTATGTAGATCCATGTTGTTAGGACTAGGACTGTTTTGGCCTCTAGAGGCCGCTGTTATTTCCTTTTCATGTCGTGTTTATTTTGGCCTCTAGAGGCCGCCACTGTTCCTGTGTTTTGTGTTTGTGTTAATTGCCTAATTATCTTCACCTGTGTCCTTAATTAGTTTGTCTATTTATACCCCTGAGTTCAGTCCTTTTGTCACGGAGTCTTTGTGCTGTTATGTTTATCTCCAGTTTCCTTTGTACTGTGTTTTTTGATCTTCTTAGCTTTTGAATTTTTGCACTTTGCTTTTCTTTTGGATTATACTCTTTTGTTTTTTTTTTGTCTTTTGTTTTGCCCTGTATATAGTGTATATAGTTTAAATAAACCTTTTGATTCTTTTTCTACTTCCGCCTCACGCCTCTGCATTTGAGTCATCCCCCTGGTGGCCTAGTGGGGGTTTGCTGGATTATCACACCAACGAACCAGGTTCGAATCCCAGCAAAACCCTAACACATGTAGTAAACCCCGATGTGGGTGGAGCACAGAAGCACGGCAGGCGAGAGTTCGTGTTTACACAAACGCACTTTTATTGAGCTTTTCAGCTTGCTTGCTTGCTTGCTTTTTCTTTCACGCACTCACTCATTCACACAAGTGCTGTGGTCAGGGGCCTTCTTCTCTTCTTTCCCCCTTCCTTTATACTCCATCCCTGCAACACACACACACACACACACACAAATTGACATCAGGTGTAATGACCTAGCCACTTACCTTCCCCAACCCCGCCCTCCATTCACAGACTGCTGCTTTGCCATGCCCCCACTGCCACAATCCACCATTAAGAGTCCTTCATCACCTGAAATGTTGTCATGCAAGTAAGACTGTAATCTTTTTTTTTTTAAGCATTAAAAAATAAAAATAAAAAAAAAGCGATTCAAGCCCTGACCTTAAGATCCCATAGAAACCTTTTGGACTGAATTGAAAAAGCATGTCCAAGCAAAGGAGGTCTACAAACCTGAATGAGTTACACTCGTACTGTCAGGAGGAATGAAAAAAATTCTGGCAAAGTACTGTGAGAAGGATATAGAAGGCTACTCCAAGAGTTTGATTCAATTTCAAGCAATTAAAAGGCAATGCCTCAAAATAATATCAAAGTATAGGTTAACTTGTGACCCACTGAAAATCTGATATAGTAAATAAAAGCTGAAATAAATTGCATTACAGGCATTCTTATCCAGAACAATGTACCCAGAGCAATTGGGGGTTAGGTGCATTGCTTAAGGGCATTTCAGCCATTCCTGCTGGTCTAGGGAATCAAACCTTTCAGTCCCAAAGTTGCTTCTCTAACTATTAGGCCATTGAATCTTTCTCTCAGCTAGTATCTTTAAATTCACTCTAATGGAAATAAAATATACAACCTAATTGACAACACAGGTAATGTGTTAAAAACATGAAAAGTGTAGCGTTGTAAAATATTGAGTTTGAATGTCTTTAGTCTAGTAAACCTTTGGCATCAACTGTTTGTATGTACTCCACAACTAAGTGTCATGAATGTGCTGTTAGAAAAATCAAACTAGTGACTTTTTATTCATTTCATTTATTCATCATCAACAGACTCTGCGGGTCCAATTACAGCGATGATAACAATTAAAACATAAAACCATAACGCCAAACACTAAAAAGTAACAGATGTAAAACAGTAAACTATAAAATACATAGTGTAAAACAAATTATGAGACCAAACAATTATACATGACTTAAAACATGAAAACATATTAAATAAAATTAAACCATGTATATAGTGGTTTCAGGTAAATCTATACAGTAAAAATACTTGTCCATATCAGACTAAAAAAACTTTCATTAAAATAAAATTCTTTTCCATTTCATCTTCAAACAATTCAGAGAAGTAAATAAATTAATGTCATTATATTTCAGAAGATGGTTAAAATTTATCTGCGCCTTAACCAATATATGATTGCTTCTAATATTTGTCCGGCCAAGAGCTGGACAAAAAAGCTCCATGTGGCGCAACTGTCTAGATTGCACATGCAACAATATCTCTGATAGCAGATATGTGTCAGTCCTGCGTACTGTGGTGTGTGCACCTGAAGGTGCTCCTTGGGCTGCATACACACCGAGTAAGCTCCAGCATGCACACTGTGAACAAGGCAAGGCAAGGCAAGTTTATTTATATAGCACATTTCATACACAGTGGCAGTTCAATGTGCTTTACAGAAGTAAAAGCAAAACAGTAAACAATAGAGAATAAAATTACATAAAATAAATGGGAAAAATATAATAAGAATTAAACAATAGTAGAAATAAAAAATAAAATGAAGTAGAAGTTCAAATAGGGGGAGGGAAGAAAAAAACAGCAGAATAAAATAGAATAAAAGTTAAGTAAAATTTGAAATATGCAGAAACTGTAAAAGTACAGATTATAAAAACATGTAAGGAAGATAATATTAATTATTTAACAGAAAGCATCTGAAAACAGGCTTGGTCTTTAACCTAGATTTGAAGCTGCCAACAGCAGGAGCATTTTTAATGTCCTCTGGCAGTTGGTTCCATAGCTGTACTGCATAGTAGCTAAAAGCTGCTTCACCACACTTTGTTTTAACAACAGGTTTTAATAGTAAATTTTTCTGTTGCGATCTGGTAGATCTGATTGGGTTAGGCCGCTGCAACATATCAGAGAGGTAATTGGGCCCTGTACCATTTAGAGATTTGTACACCAGCAACAATGCTTTAAAGTAAATTCTGTAGCTTACTGGAAGCCAGTGAAGGGACCTTATGGCCCTTTTCCACTACCCTTTTTCAGCTCACTTCAGCTCGCTTCAGCTCACTTCAGCCCGACACGGCTCGCGTTTCGACTACCAAAAACCAGCACGACTCAGCTCGTTTCAGCCCTGCTTAGTCCCTAAAACTCGCACCGTTTTGGAGTGGGGCTGAAGCAAGCCAAACCGTGCCGACTGAGGTTGGGGGCGTGAGCAGACACTCCCCTGTGCACTGATTGGTGAGGAGGAGTGTCCTCACATGCCCACACACGCCCCGCGAGCGCGCTGGGATCTGTAAACACCGTAAACCCGGAAGAAGGAGAATTATGAATTACGAGAATTTCTGAAGCCTTATGCGCCTCGCCTCATCTATACGCTCTTGCCAGTATCTGTTGGCGTTGTCGGTGACAACAAGCCACAGCACCAAGACCAGCAACACTAACGACTCCATGTCCTCCATGTTTATTGTTTACTATTCGGGTCGTGAGACTACCGCTTAAAAGCTCACTGAATCAGTGACATACAGAGCATCGTGGACGAGTTCGCGGAGCGCAAGGCTCGTCGTATGCCCTTCAAATAATGCGCGCAGTAGGCTATTGATGTTTTATTATGAGCCATGTACAGTATGTCGCCTAATGTTTTTTTGTTTCTGAGTTACATGTTCGTTTGAAGGACTTAATGTACAAAATAACATAGTTGCACCCCGTAGTGTTGAAATTGGTAAACACAGTGCATTCAGTGAGGTTTGCACCGCCCTCCTTTTATTTCTGACTCTTCCTGTCACCGTTGCAACCTCTGAGCGCTCATTCGTATGCCCTTCAAATAATGTGCGCAGTATAGGCTATTGATGTTTTATTATGAGCCATGTACAGTATCCTAATGTTTTTTGTTTCTGAGTTACATGTTCGTTTGAAGGACTTGATGTACTAAATAACATAGTTGCACCCGGTAGTGTTGAAATTGGTAAACACCGCAGTTGCGGACATTTTGTAGCCTAAAATGATGTTATGATAAGCTTTAATAAAGGGCCCGGTCATTTGCCCCGCCCCCGGCCCGGCTCTGACTTGTTCCGCCACTGTCACTGATGTCACTGTTTGCGCTGCTTAACGACATCACATGACGTCCACCCACTTTCGCTAACTCCACCCAATGTGTCCACCCACTTCCAGCCAGCACGGTTCAGCGCGGTTGTAGTCAAAATGCAACTCCAACAGCCCCGCTCAGCTCGACTCAGCTCGACTCGGCACGGCACGGCTCAGCCGCGTTTGTAGTGGAAAAGCGGCATTAGAATTGGAGTAATGTGCTCTGTTCTTTTTGTTCATGTGAGAACCCTAGCTGCTGCATTTTGCACCAGCTGAAGTCGTTTGATGGTCTTTTTTGGCAGGCCTGTGAAAAGGCCATTGCAGTAATCAACCCTACTAGAGATGAAGGCATGTATCAGTTTTTCCAGATCATGTTTTGACATAAGTCCTCTTAGTTTGGAAATGTTTTTAGGTGATAGAATGCCATTTTAGTGATTGCTTTCATGTTACTGTCAAAGTTTAGCTCGCTGTCAATGAAAACACCAAGATTTTTAACCATTTCTTTAGTTTTAATCCCTTTTGTGTCAAGAATACTGGTAATCCTGAGTCGTTCATCTTTTTTTCCAAATAGAATTACTTCTGTTTTATCTGAGTTCAGCTGAAGAAAATGTTGTGACATCCAGTTTTTAATTTGATCGATACACTGGTAAAGACATTCAAGGGGGGCACAATCATTAGGTGATAAAGCAAAATAAATTTGGGTGTCATCTGCATAGCAGTGATACAAAATTGAATTGTTATTGATAATTTGCCCAAGTGGGAGCATATAAAGGTTGAAAAGTAATGGTCCACGAATCGACCCCTGGGGGACACCACAGGTCAAGGACATTGACGTTGAGGAACAATTTCCCATGGTAACAAAAAAGCTTCTATCTTTTAAGTATGAATTTAACCAATTGATAACTTTACCAGTCAATCCAACCCAGTGTTCAAGTCGATATAGCAGTATGTTGTGATCAACAGTATCAAAAGCTGCACTGAGGTCCAGTAATACCAGGACCGATGTTTTGCCTGCATCAGTATTAAGATGTATGTCATTTATAACTTTAATCAGCTCTGTTTCAGTGCTATGATTGGCACGAAAACCTGACTGAAAATTATCAAAACGGCTGTTTGATATCAAGAAGGCAGTTAATTGATTGAAGACAATTTTTCCAAGGATTTTCCTGATGAATGGTAGATTTGATATTGGCCTGTAGTTATTTAATACTGAAGGATCCAGATTATTTTTTTTTTTATGTAGGGGCTTTACAACAGCTTTTTTCAGGGACACAGGAACAACGCCAGTCTCTAGGGATGTATTTATAATTTGAAGCACATCTGTAATTATAAGATGAAGAACAGACTTAAAAAAGTTGGTGGGCAGAATGTCCAATTCAGATGTTGAGGAACTGAGATTTTGTACAGTTTTTTTCAAGAGTCTCATAATCAATTAAACAAAATTCTGACATTGTGTTGAAGTTATCTATTTGTGTCATTGGTGATTGCAGTTTTTCAATTTTTTTGCAGCTGAGATATATTATGAGCAATATTCTGCCGTATTTTATTAATTTTACCTTTGAAGAAGGATGCAAACTCATTGCATTTATTAACTGAGAGAAGTTCAGGTGCTAATTGTGGTGGGGGATTAGTTAGCTTCTCTACTGTTGAAAATAGCACACAGGCATTGTTCATATTCCTGTTTATGATATTGGAGAAGAAAGACTGTCTTGCTTTACGAATTTCATAATTATAATTACAAAGCATCTCTTTATGGATTTGATAATGGATGTGAAGTTTAGATTTGCGCCATTTTCTTTCAGTCTTTCTACATTCTCTCTTTAGCAGTTTAACAGCCGGGTACTGCTTCCATGGTGCTTTCTGCTTATCATTGACTCTTTTGATTTTGAATGGAGCAATATCATCCATAATTTGGGTCATATTTAAATTAAAAATTTCCAGTAAATCATCTACAGAGTCTGACATTTTGGTTGAGTTCTGAGAGAGAGCTTGCTCAAAGAGAACACGTGTTGTCTTTTATGACTCTCCTACCCATAGTCGTTGAGCTGTTCTGAATGTGAGGAGACATAGGCCAAGTTTACATTAGACCGTATCTGTCTCGTTTTCTTTGCGGATGCACTGTCCATTTACATTAAACCGCCTGGAAACGCCGGGAAACGGGAATCTGCCAGGGTCCACGTATTCAATCCAGATCGTGTCAGCTCCGGTGCTGTGTAAACATTGAGATACGCGGATACGCTGTGCTGAGCTCTAGCTGGCGTCGTCATTGGACAACGTCACTGTGACATCCACCTTCCTGATTTGCTGGCGTTGGTCATGTGACGCGACTGCTGAAAAACGGCGCGGACTTCCGCCTTGTATCACCTTTCATTAAAGAGTATAAAAGTATGAAAATACTGATGCAAATACTGCCCATTGTGTAGTTATGATTGTCTTTAGGCTTGCCATCCTTCCACTTGCAAGTGGTAAGTGATATGCGCTGGGATCACACACACAGCGGCTCAGTCCCGAATCACAGCTTGTGCACTTCACTCGCGTGCTCTGTGAGCTGCGCAAGGCCGGAGTGCGCACCCTCCAGAGGGCACTCGCTGTTCAGGGCGGAGTGATTTGGAGCGCAGGATGCCTGCGGAGCCGAGCGTATCCATGTATTGGTGTTGCTGTGTGCACGCAAATCGTGTATTGGTGTTGCTGTGTGCACACTAATCGTTTTAAAAACGTTAATCTGATGATCCGCTGATATGGTCTAATGTAAACATGGGCATAGAAACATCAGTGAAAACACAAAAATGATCAGATAAGGCCAGGTCAACAACAGTAGTAGAAACAGTAAGACCCTTTGTGATGACAAGGTCAAGGGTATGACCACGAGAGTGGGTCGGCCCCTGTACATGTTGTACTAGGTTGAAGTTGTCAATAAGTGCAAGTAGTTCTTTGGCATAAGTGTTTTCAGGATTATCTACATGCAAGTTAAAATCCCCAGATATAATAAGACAATCAAACTCTAAGCAAATGACTGACAACAGTTCACCAAACTCTTCAAGAAAGACTTTGGCTGAATGTTTCGGAGGCCTATAAATAGTTAATAATAATATGTTAGGAGAGCATGTAACAAGTGCACATAAGTGTTCAAAGGATGTAAAATCACCAAGTGAGGATTGTTTACATTGAAAAGAGACTTTGAATATATTTGAGATCCCTCCACCTTTCCCTTGTCGGGTAACATTCAAAAAATTAAAATTTGGGGGAGCTGCTTCAATAAGGGTGGTAGCACTATTTGCTTGATCCAGCCAAGTTTCAGTTAGAAGCAAAAAATCAAGATTGTGTTTGCAGATAAGATCATTAATTAAAAATGACTTGTTTAAAAGTGATCTAACGTTCAGAAGAGCTAGCTTTACAGAAAGTCTAGAAGTAATATCTGCTTGTGCACTCTGATATTGTTTTAAAACAGGAAGGAGATTAGATTGGTTTACCCCCTAGGTTAAATGTGCTCTATGTTTTCTATTTCTTATCAACACAGGAATAGAGAATGGCATAGGTATATAGGGTCCCAGCTGGTTTTCAAAACTACACCCATTTGCAGGGACCCAGAGTATATCAAACAAGACTTTCTAAATGTTCCATTTGGTTTGAGGGTGAAAGGATTGGAGATGACATGTATCTTTTAGATGGTGAGCCAGCTGAAAGTCCTGGGCGAACACAATTTTGATGAACTGGGTACACTGCTTGTCGCGACAGATTTGGGCTGGAAAAAGAGAGTGTAGCCATTGGCAGCAATCTCTGCATGCTATTTGGGAAATCCATACGTGTAGAAGAGGAAGACTGCGTAGTGAAGTCAGAAGAGCGAGAAATTGGTGAGTTCTTTGTATGGCAGTTTGTCTCTGATTTTTGGCAGTCTGTCTTTGAATCTTGGCAGTCTGGCAGATCAGAAGAGCGAGAAATTGGTGAATTCTTTGTATGGCAGTTTGTCTCTGATTTTTGGCAGTCTGTCTTTGAATCTTGGCAGTCTGGCAGATCAGATGTCTGTGTGTCCTTGATGAGGACTTGCAAAGATGATTGTTTTGTCTTTGCAGAGGTATTGTTTTTTGTAACTATGTCCGTCTGCCACATCTTTTCAACTGTTTTCCTCAATGCTGGCTGAGAAAAGATTGCAAGTCTGTAATGGTCTATTAAGACCTTGGCTCCAATCCAGCTGAGTTCAGTGCTATTTGGCTTGAAAAATTCTCTGCGATTCCAGAAAAGGTTAAAATTGTCTATGAAGTTCATACCAAATGAAAAACAAGTTTTTCCAAGCCAGATGTTAAGACTGAAGAGTCGAGAAAATGCAAAACTTCCTCTCGCTGGGAGTGGGCCACTAATAAAAGATTGTATTCCAGTCTTATAGAGATCAGAAAAAAGTTTTCTGAAATCATCTTGGACAAACAGCTGTTCTCTGAAAACATCATTTGCTCCCACATGCACAACAATACATTTGATAGTTTTATGCTCTGACATGAGTTTCAAAATGCTGTCTTTGGTGTCAGAGATGGATGCATTTGGAAGACAGCAAATAATCATCCCATGACCTTTTAAATTTCTTACAGTGGAATCACCAAGAACAAGGGTTGTGGGATCAGGTGGTGTAACGAGCTGCTTTTTGCCTCTTCCCACAGCTCTTCAATCTTGGTGCGATCTCTTTTTACGATGTGTTTGTCCACTTGAAAAATCCTCTTCCACATCCCTGAGGCATTCAAATTTGTTCTGAAGCCTTATGGGCTGTGAATTTTCCATAGGATTGTAAATCCTATTGTAATTTGTAGAACGAGCTGGTGTTGAGGTAATTACTCTTCTGTTTTTATTTTTGGGCTTGCCACCCATCATTTGCCAGTTTTCTGTACTCACATTTTTCCCAGCTTGATCAATGAATTCCTCCACTCGATTTGCAATGCCATCGGTCTGTCGGAGTGCAATCTCTGCATTCTCAGCCACTGTTTCTGTACTCCTTTCCTGAGATATCGCTTTTAATTCATCCGTCTTTGGCAGAGCATCAATCTTTGATTCCAGGATAGAAATCCTCTGTTCTAGTTCCATGCATTTTCTGCAGGATATTTTGCCCCCTGGCATTTTGTCTTAAAAGCTAACTTATCTTATAAAGATGAAAAATAAAATGAAAAAATAGTGGAAATTAAATTAAAATTAAATTAAAAGCTGATAAAGATGAAAAATAAAATGAAAAAATAGTGGAAATTAAATGAGAAAGTAAAGTATAGAAATAAAGATCAAGAAAGCAGGAGCAAAGCAAAGAAGCGTCCTCAATAAAGGAAGTCTGAACAAGGCACACCTTAACTCAATTAGAGAACTATATGTTGGACTATTTAAGGACTGTGCTGATGCAAAGGCGACGCAAAGTATTATGCTACGTTCAGTGTGCATTACCTAGCCTTTCTTCCCGTGTTCGTGTTTTCCTGGTTACTTGATTCTTGTTCCTGATTCTAGTTCTTGTCCTCATTTTGCCTCCGACATGCTGTTTGTGCCTCAACTGACCCTTTGCCTGTATTCTCGTTTATGACCTTGCCTGCCGATTTGGACTTTTTGCTTTTGTGTGTGTTTTATGCACTTTGTGTACATATTGCACTTTATTAAATGAAACAGTTCTGCACATACATCCGCCTCCCTCATGTACCTGACAAAATACTTCGCCATACAATGGATGTAGTAGACGTGTATCAATACGCGATTCCACGCTGTTTCCGGGTTTCCCTTTCCCTGCTGCTAGCCTCATATTTCCGCCAGTGTACCGATGCTTACACCCTACGATGGAGAATATCACACGTGTGGATTCCGCATCCAGTGTGGGGTCTTCTATGATGACTTCCAAGAGCCCAAGCCACCCGAACCCATCTGGGTAAACTTCATCCTGACATTCATTGCTGGACGAGCATGCAGATGGGTCGACTATCTGATGCGGGTTGAACACCCGTGCCTTCGAAACTCTCAGACTTTCTTTGTCATGCTCAAGTGAATCATTAGTAAAGGAGGAACCCCATGAAAATTTTTGGGGAGGGGCAATCAGGCCAGTGGGTGACTCAGCAGAGGAGGCCATCACTCTGGAGCACCTCCTAAAGACAACCATTCCTGTGGCTGACTCAGCTGAGGAGACCATCGCTCCAGAGCTCCCTCCAGTGGCCGACCCAGCTGAGGAGGCTGTTGCTCCAGAGCTCCTCCCAGTGGCTGATATAGAGACAGCAGAGGAGGCTGCCTCTTTTGAGCTGGTTTGTCAGCCAGAACCAGCACCTGAATCCATACCTGTTCCTGTGCCAGTGCTAGTGTCTGCTCCTGCACCAGAGGTGGAGCCAGAGTCAGCGCCAGTGTCTGCTACCATGCCAGAGATGGAGCCAGAGTCAGTGCCAGTATCTGCTCCAGTGCCAGAGCCTGGGTCTGGTCCTACTCCAGTGCTAGAGCCTGTATCTGGTCCCGCTTCAGTGCCAGAGCCTGTTCCTGAACCGGTGTCAGAGGATGTCAGAACGACCTCTGCCTCACCCAGCCAGGAAGACATCTGCATTGCCCCATCACCATGTCCTAACCCAGACCAAAGAAGTGCGCTGACAGAGCTCCAGTCTGTACCTGAGTCCAGAGCCCGAGCCGTCTCCAGAGCCAGAGCCCTCTGCAGAGCTCTCTCCAGAGCCTGTTCCTGAACCTGTGTCAGAGGACATTGGAACTGCTGCTGCCTTAGCCAGCCATGAAGATGTCTAAGCCGTCCTGCCACTGCTTGGCCAGGAGGATGTCTGCGTCATCCCATCACCAGGTCCTAACCCAGACCAAAGCAGTGCGCTGACAGAGCTCGAGTCTGTACCCAAGTCCAATCCAGAGGCCAAGCCATCTCCAGAGCCCGAGTCAGAGCCTGAGTCATCTCCAGAGTCCAGTCTTGAGCCTGAGTCATCTACAGAGCTCAAGCCCAAGTCCAGTCCAGAGCCCGTCATCTACAGAGCTCGGGCCCAGTCCAGATCCCGAGTCATCTTCAGAGCTCAAGTCCAGTCCGGAGTCCACGTCATCTTCAGAGCTCAAGTCCAGTCCAGAACCCAAGTCAAGTCCTGAGGTCAAACCTACTCCTAGCCAAGAACCCAAGTCGTGTCCCAAGCCTGAGCATGAACCCCCACCAGGGCCTAGTATGATGGACTTTTGCTCCCAGAGGGAGCTCTTTGGGAGGGGGTTATGTCAGTCCTGAGCGCTGTGGCATGTGCACGCGCCAAGTGAGCTCCAGCATGCACACCGTGAACAAGGCTCACCTGAACTCAATTAGAGAACTATGTGTTGGGCTATTTAAGGACTGAGCTGATGCAAAGGCGATGCGAAGTTCAGTGCGCATTACCGAGCCTTTCTTCCTGTGTTCATGTTTTCCTGGTTACTCGATTCTTGTTCCTGATTCTCGTTCCCATCCTCGTTTTGCCTCCGACATACTGTTTGCGCCTCTACCGACCCTTTGCCTATATTCACTTTGTTTTATGACCCTGCCTGCCGATTTGGACTGTTTGCTTTTGTGTGTGTTTTATGCACTTTGTGTACATATTGCACTTTATTAAACAAAACACTTCTGCACATACATCCACCTCCCTCGCATACCTGACAATATGGACATTTTAAAAAAGAGTTCACAATTTCGTACAGATGCACATAATCATAATACTGACGTCTAAGAGTGGTGGCAAACCAAATATTTACATACATTTTCATACTGGTGCCTTTCATTCAATACAGACAACTTGTAGCAAAAATACTTCTTCACAAACTTTCTTTGAACCAATTCTATTTGATTAGACATTGTTTTTTGCTGAGGTGACCAAATAATGGAACAGTATTCTAATTTACTTCTTACAAATGCAGTATACAATGATTTGACAATGGATATATTAGAAAATTATTCTTTAAATATTTCATTGTCATCAGTGTGGGTGCAATCAGTTAATTATTGAAATTAAGTGATCAGTCTCATTAAATCAGTCTCATTAAGTTTGAAGGTTAATAATTAAAATGAATCAATCCCATTGAATCGTTTACTTTGACTCATTTGAATTGAATCATACCATAGAATCACTCATTTGAAGTGAATCGTTCAATGAATCATTTAGTGAATCGTATAGTGAATCGTTTAACCCTTTGGTGACTGACCCCTTGAAAATGGTTCCTCCAGGAACGATGACGTTTCAGTTGTCAAGACAACGGAAAAACTAAAATACAAAAACAGAAAGATACGTCACAATGCTCTTGTGCACAAAACAAAATGCTCTTGTATTTGTATTTTAGTTTTTCCGTTGTCTTGACAACTGAAACGTCATGGTTCCTGGAGGAACCATTTTCAAGGGGTCAGTCACCAAAGGGTTAATGAATCATTTAGTGAATCGTTCAATGAATCATTTAGTGAATCATACCATTAATCCTGGTGCTTAATAATAAATTACCAACAGCTAGATTATGGTATATTTCCAAATTATTACAATCACTTACCACATTACATAACTTTTATATGCACCCTTTTGAATTCGAGGGAGATTAGGGACTTCATATATTGTTCACACAAATAAACACAGTTTGTTTAATAAATGAATTTATTATAACAAAGATAAAAATAATAAATCAATATATACAAGCAGTGAGGTGTGTATATACATGTGTGGTGTGTGTGTATGGCCTAGCTTGTTGCTAGCTAAAACAAAGGAATGTAATCTAAGTAGAACAAAGGATTAGCTCTGTTGCTAATGTGTGCTTGTGTGTGTGTGTGTGTGTGTGTGTGTGACCTAGCTTGTTGCTAGCTAAAACAAAGGAATGTTATCCAAGTAGAACAAAGGATTAGCTCTGTTGCTAATGTGTGCTTGTGTGTGTGTGGGAAGGACTCGACCATGTGTTTAGCCTTGTGTAGCTAACTATGTGGTGGAGGCCTAGATTAGCCTTGTGTTGCTAGTGTGTGTTTGTGAAAGGCCCTATGGCCTAGTTAAAGTGTGTTTGTTAGGCCTGGTGAGGCCTACTGAGCACGTGTTGCTAAAGACAAAGGGAAGCTATCTAAAGTGTATCAGGCCTGGTCAGGCCTACTGAGCACGTGTTTTCTCAGTAACAAAAAGATTCCACACTCATAACATTACCAAACTCACTGAAACCTTGATAAGGTCAAAATGTATGATAAGGAAATTTAAAGTGTTAGTCAGAATAAGAGAGAGAGAAGGAGCATGCACAACCTATCAAACAATTGAGAGAACATAGAACCAAAATAAATCAACACGCTGCGTGTCTAACAGTGTAACAGATAAACCTGGGTTTAATTCACACTATTTCAATAAAAGCAAATTCCTAAGACTATCTTAATTATGCCCAAATGCCAAAATCTTACTTAATCCTGCCTTTAGCAAGATATGAAGAACTATTCGCCGGTGTAGTTTCGGGCCTCGCCGTGGGAGCACGTGAGCCGCTCGTGATGGAGGCGTAGAAAACTTTCGGGTCCAGCGGAGCACTTGGGTGGTTCCCGTGGAAAGCAGAGGATTCTTGGTCTGAACCTCAGCGTTCGTGAGGAAAAGTCTCTGATCAGAATAAGATGCACAGCGCTCGTGAGTTAAAAAGGATTCAATCGCTTCTTAACTTTTAACTGCCTGGGCTGCAGTCGTGATGTCACTTCTAATACAAGTAAACTGGTTGTAACTCAGGTTGAGTTTAAAGATCGCGCGACTCTAGAGTTTACCTTTGCCAAGGGTAAGAAAGAAAATCGCGCTGAGTGATGGATCTTGCAAGAAAGAAGACGTCTTTTTGGCGGAGACCATCTCTTTGGTGCGTCTAGCTCCCTTGAAAACCGGATGCGAGAGACAAAGATGGAAGCGTTGTCCCATTGTTTTATGTGCGCATGGCGGACTGACATAGATGATCCCGCCCACATGTGACATAGGTCACACGGAAGTTGCCTGGGAATTGTAGTTCTGACACAAGATGGCGGCATGATACCTACATCAGCAAATAGGAAGCATTTTGAATGACGCAAAACTGAGGGCAAATCATTCACAAATATAATGAAAAATAGTGGCCCTAAGATGGACCCCTGAGGGACCCTTGAAGGCACTAACTTCCATCTTGACTTAGAATTATCAAGAGTCACTCTCTGATGCTGTTGCGACAAATAGATTTGAACCCAAGATACCATAAAACTTTAATGTATGAAGTAATTTTTTTTTTTGACAGAGTCAAAGGTCTTTGAATAATCAGTATATATTGCATAGACCTGGTTTATTTTATCAATCTCATCTGTTATAAAATTTGTAAATAAGGCTAAGTTTGTTTCAGCTGATTTCTGGCTTATAAATCCATGTTGCTCATCGCAGAGTAGTGGGGCAAAAAACTGATTAAGAGAATTACACATTTTTCAAAAACCTTCCCAATTATAGGGATTATTGATATTGGATGGTAGTTTGACACAATATTTTTGTTGGCAGACTTAAAGATAGGAATAACATTGGTGTAGGTACAGCACATCTCTGCAACTACATTTCCCATAAATCCCTCAGTTCCTGCCCCGGATGATATCTGCTTCATCTCATATTTCACTGTGCCATGACTGGCTCATCTCATCTTTCACTGCACCATGATTGAGTAATGCACTACTGTAACTCAGGACACAAGCTTGGCCATAAATTGGATGAGCCGACTGGTGTCTCTCTCTCGGACCAGTTGCGCTAAGAAGCATCTCTCTCCCTAACTGGTGCGCTCTCTGGATCTCTCTGCCCAACCTCCCGATACGAGTCTCCCACGTCCCACTGTGCGAATGCCTCGCCAAGGTTGTGGATGTGTGTGGCTGATAGTGCCCTGCAACTCTGTCCTCCCAAAACCAGACACACATTGCTCTCTGCCTCGCTCTCTCTCTGACCAGCTCTCTCCCTCTAATCAACATGCTGTCTGTATTAAAAAGAGACACTATGGGCCTGCAGGTGGAAGCAAAGAAACAAAGGGACTAACACACATTGTTGTACGAGCCACTGGCCACTGTTAAAAAGTTCCCTCTACGTCTTCAGCCCATAAACATTCAACCAAGGACCTTCTGGATCAACAAGATCCTACCTGGAAAGGACTTTTGCAACATAGCAGATCTGCATTAAACTGAATTGGAGCTGTGCTCCGATCTTCAGAGATACACCAAAATGGAAGATCACTGGCGAATTCCTTCATGCTACCACATGAGAGTGGTCCCAAGTAAGGCTGGCATTTGGGCAAAATTAGTCTTAGTTTGATTAGTTTATGTGAAAAGTGCTATTTAAACCTAAGGTTGTTTCAAGTGTGCACACAATAATCATATAGCTTTGGTTTGATCACATTATTATATTTCTCAGTTTTACTCTGGTAAATAGATTTTGCATGCCCCATCTCTTTATTTTTCTAACATTTTCTCACCATGCTCTATTACACACATCTCAACATTCCGCTTGAGTTACTAAGGGCTGGTTAGCTCAGTTGATTAAAATGTGGTGCTTATAACCCCAAAATCATGGGGTCAATACCTGCATGGGTCAATGATTATTTATGCACCTTTGTCTAATCAGTCACACAGAGTGCCTACAGCTCCCTCCCCCACCTTTTTCACGCGCTTTCACTTACCTGCAAACATGCACACACACACATAATATTAATACCTCATACTATATCACCATTTTGTGCCTTGATTAAGCTGCTGCTAATGTTATTGAATGTACCTGATCAGCATTATCCTCACTTGATTTTGTCATTTTAATAAATTAAATATTTACAAGAAACTGTCTTGTCTGTTTTGCTGCAGTATTACTTGAGTAATACTCAGTAAAAAAAAAATTACTGAGCCATCATCTGCCGTCAAAGAATTTACATTGCCTTCACTGATCTAGTGTATCACTAGAGTGATTCATTCATTAATTTAATAATTAATAGAAATATTGATTAGTAAAATTAATGAACTGATATTTTATGAGACTGGTTGTATGAGACTGATTTAATAACATAATTGCACCCAAATAATTTTGGTGCCTTGTGTGAGGACTCGTATTGTACCTACATAATTTTGGTGCCTCATGTGAGGAGTGCAATTGCACCTACAATTGGCATATTTCAGAACTGATGGGAAAACTCCTAAACGCAGTGAGAGATTAAATAATGTACATAAAGAGTTGCACTTTTTTTTAGTATACATCCTGGAATGCCATCATAGCCCACTGACTTATTAATATTTATATTAATCAAACAATCATAAACCTGTTTAACAGAAAAAACTACATTATTCAAAGTGTCTCTCATGGGTAAATCGACATCTACATCAGGGAGATAATCACAACTATCATTGTTGTACACAGAAGTAGTAGTAGTGCTGACGCAGAGTGGCAGCTTCTCCAGTAGCTCCGTCTGTATCGCCTTTCTTTGCGTTTAGCTTTTTTTTGTTTTGTTTTTTTTTTGTTTTTTTTTTAGTCTTTTAGTCTTTCTGGTGTGTATTTATATTCTTTCTTTGACTTTAGCACTTTTTTAGCATTTTTCTTTTAGTCTTTCTGGTGTGTATTTATATTCTATGGATATTTCTGGTGTCAACATGCAGTGCAGCAGAGATTTTCATGGTTATACTCGGGAACAACTGCTTGCCCTACGACCAAGGGGACACGAGGGCATTGTCCATTCTATACCTGTGGAACTGAGGAGGAGGTACCAGGGCTGCAGAGCCGAGGCCAGGCGCAAGGCTAAGAAGACGGAGGGTCGGTGGAGGTACGAACACTCGGTTCCATCGGTGCTTATGGGGAATGTGAACTCGCTAACCAACAAAACTGATGAGCTGGCAGGACTGGTGAAAACCCAGAGGATCTACAGGGAGTGTAGCTTGTTGTGTTTCATGGAGACGTGGTATAACAGTGACACACAGGACTTTAATGTGGAGCTACCTGGATTCACTACAGTGAGAGCGGACAGGGACGCAAAGCTGAGTGGCAAGCACAAAGGTGGGGGACTCGCACTGTTTATTAACACCAGATGGTGCAACCCGGGACACATAAATGTTAAGGTGATCATCTGCTGCTGGGACATTGAACTGTTAGGGGTGAGTTTCCGACTGTATTACATGTCTCAGGAGTTTACACACGCCATTTTCACCTGTGTTTACATTCCTCCACGTGCGGACGCACAGGCGGCATGTGACATCATTCACTCAACCATAGCAGCACTGCAGACACAACACCCCGAGGCTTTCTTTGTGATCTCTGGGGATTTTAACCGTGTCACTCTGGACTCCACTCTCCCTGCCTTTCATCAGTTTGTGGACTGTCCCACTACGAAATACAGGACCATAGACCTATTGTATGCCAATGTAAGGGATGCATACAGGGCAATCCCACTACCGCCACTCGGAAGATCTGACCATAATCTGATTCTCCTACAGCCTCAGTACAAACCAATGGTTCTGAGGCAGCCCACCACCATTCGTTCATTCAGGGCCTGGTCTCCCAAGGCAAAGGAAACTTTTAAGGACTGCTTCGAGATGACCAACTGGAATGTACTGTTAGACCCGCATGGGGAGGACATTAAGGAGGTGACACACTGCATAACGGTCTACTTGAACTTTTGCAGGGACGTTGTTGTTCCCACAAAAACTGTATGCTGCTTTCCAAACAACAGGCCCTGGATTACCAGTGAAGTTAAGAGCCTCCTCAACCAAAAGAAGAGGGCGTTCAATGATGGAGACAGGTCAGAGCTGAAGTGTATACAGGGGGAACTCAAAGTCCTGTTAAAAGAGGCCAAGGAGTCATACAGGAAAAAGGTGGAACAGAAGCTGCAAGAAAACAACATGAAGGAGGTCTGGGATGGGATGAAAACCATCACAGACTACAAGAAGAACAGCGGCAGCTCAGCAGATGGGGGCATGGACAGGGCAAACCAGTTTAACCACTTCTTCAACAGGTTTGATTGTCCTACTCCTGCAGCCCCCTCTTTCCCTCCTCCTGCAGCAGTTGTCACCTCATCACCATCACCAGCAGATCAGCCCTCACCCCCACCACCAACATCATCAGCATTAGAGCCATCAACACCTCCTGCAGACAGAATACACATCCACTCCCCCACTGTGCTCTCTCCAGTTCTATTCACTCTCTACACATCAGACCTCAAATACAACTCGGAGTCTTACCACATGCAGAAGTTCTCGGACAATACTGTGATTGTAGGATGTGTTAATGATGGACAGGATTTTGTGTTGTGGTGTAAATCCAACCACCTGCAGCTGAACATTGGCAAAACAAAAGAAATGCTTGTGGACTTTAGAAGGTCCAGGCTGACTCTGCAGCCAATCTCTATTGAGGGGGTCAATGTGGAGATGGTCAGGACCTACAAATACCTGGGTGTACATCTAAATGGCAAGCTGGACTGGACAGTGAACACTGACACCCTCTCCAGGAAGTGTCAGAGCAGACTGTACTTCCTGAGGAGTCTCCGGTCCTTCAGGATCTGCTGAAAACTGCTGTTGATGTTCTACCAGTTTGTGGTAGCCAGTGTCCTCTTCTGTGCTGTAGTGTGTTGGGGAGGCAGCATTAAGAAGAGAGACTCTGGATGGCTCGACAGGCTGGTGAGGAAAGCTGGCTCTGTGCTGGGAACTGAGCCGGAGTCCCTTACATCAGTGGCAAAGCGAAGGGCCCTGAGCAAACTGTTCTTAGGCTACATCCACACGACAACGGCAACGAAATGTTATTTAAAAATATATCGCGTCCAAATGGGCAACGATCAGTAAAATATCAGGTCCATATGGCAATGCAACGCTTGCTGAAAACGATGCAATACACATGCCACACCTCTAGGGGCGCTGTAAGACGGTCCCTTCGGAGACACCAGAACAATAGAAGAAGTAAGGACGTATGCGCATAAACTATTATGCGCGAGACTTCATATTAGCCACAAAGTCAGGAAAATCTGTTCGTAAAATTACATTATAATGACCAAATACAATGAAAAGTATTTTTCCAGTCTCACCTGTGAAAGGTAATCCCATGTGATCTCGTTTGGACGGCAAACCTGTTGGTACAGTTAAACGCAGATAATCTTTATTCTCCGCTTTGACCTCTCCAATATGGCGGCGAGGATGACGTATGATTCTACGCGGAAGGCGGCGTCTTTAATGGTCCGGAATAAATTGAATACTACACGTTGATGGATTAATTTGTTGTTTCTCACCTGTGAAAGGTAATCCCATGTGATCTCGTTTGGACGGTAAACCTGTTGGTACAGTTAAAGGCAGCACATGAATCTTTATTCTCCGCTTTGACCTATCCAATATGGTGGCGAGGATGACGTATGATTCTACGCGGAAGGCGGCGTCTTTAATGGTCCGGAATAAATTGAATGTTACACGTTGATGGATTAATTTGCTCCTCTACGCCCTTTTTGAGGAATGTATTGTCGGACTTAAATCAGCATCTGAAGAGGTGAGATCGCTCCTTTTTTTCCCTATTTTTGCTGGCGGGATTGACTCTGCCCTAAGGGCAGAGTCTCTCTCTCTCTCTCTCTCTCTCTCTCTCTCTCTCTCTCTCTCACTTTGCACCATTACACAATAAATATTCACAGTGAAAATATTTTGTATGCGCATTTCATGAACCAAGTTATAGGATTTGTTGACAACTCGCATCGCAATGAGAAGATCATTGGCACTACTGGTGTTAAGAATCAGACCATTTCATAAATGAATATTTTGCTGTAGAGCTGCAGTGTTTGTACAATTGCATGTTTTTGCTTCACTATTACTGTCACTATTCTGCTTCTTGCATTACTACTGTGAACTAACACTGAACATAATAATAATAATAATAATAATAATAATAATATCCAAGCTCGTGTTTCACTCTCACTAGTGCTCTGTAAGGCTTTTTCCTGGTGATATTCGTTACACTTCTACCCGGCGTGAAGCACTCACAGTCATGTGGTTGTGACGTCATCGTAAACAAATCCGTTCTACTCATCCAGACGACTTCACAATGGCAACGTTGCCAGATCTTTCCACTCTGGAACCCGTTCTCAAAAAGATTGCGTTTTGGGCACCCAAAACGCCGGTGCCATGTGGACGCCAGGCCTAAACGATAAGCAATTGTATCGGAGTCACCTGAATCCATTGCCGTGTGGACAGGGCCTTAATCATGGACAATGTTCACCACCCTCTGCACGGCACCATCATCAGCCAGAGGAGCTCGTTCAGTGGCAGACTGTTGTCCCTGCCTGCACCACGGACAGATTCAGGAAGTCTTTTGTTCCTCAGGTCATTAGACTGTTCAACTCCTCCTGACTCAGCAAAAATAAGACTCTGTGACTCTGCTGTACTCAGGACTATTTACACTGCTCTTTTCATGTCCATTGCACTTTTCTGCTGCTTACATAGATGTACATTATATGCATAGATGGGTATATACAGATATTTGTAGGTAAGCTGGTATGTTGTACTTTACCTAATTATATACTTTATTATTATATACTGTGATAATGTACCTACTTACAATATTATACATACTGCTATATATACTAACTTAATATTTATATACTAACTTAATATTATATATTGTATACTATCACACTATTACATATACTATACGTACTGATATAGACATTAACTATGCCTATCATGTAATATACTATGCTTTTTATCTACCATATACCACTAAACACACTGCACATGTATGTAACTGTCCACAAAGTATTTGCACTGCTCAGTACACTCTTATTTGCACTGTGACTGGTTACTGCCAACTGCACTACCTCACTACCTCCCACACTGAGAGCTGTATATTCTATTACTTGCTCTTATTGGTAATGTTTTATTTCTTTTAGTATTTTGTATTTTAGTTTTTTATATGTATAATGCTATATAGTTTTTGTATTGATTTTGGGCAATGTGGAAATGTTACTGGATACCTTAAATTTCCCTCTGGGATTAATAAGGTAGGTAGTTAGGTACAGTGGTGCTTGAAAGTTTGTGAACCCTTTAGAATTTTCTATATTTCTGCATAAATATGACATAAAACATCATCAGATGTTCACACAAGTCCTAAAAGTAGATAAAGAGAACCCAGTTAAACAAATTATACTTGGTAATTTATTTATTGAGGAAAATGATCCAATATTACATATCTGTGAGGGGCAAAAGTATGTGAACCTTGGTTTCAGTATCTGGTGTGATGCCCTTGTGCAGCAATAACTGCAACTAAACATTTGCAGTAACTGTTGATCAGTCCTGCACACCGGCTTGGAGGAATTTTAGCCCATTCCTCCGTACAGAACAGCTTCAACTCTGGGATGTTGGTGGGTTTCCTCACATGAACTGCTCGCTTCAGGTCCTTCCACAACATTTCCATTGGATTAAGGTCAGGACTTTGACTCGGCCATTCCAAAACATTAACTTTATTCTTCTTTAACCATTCTTTGGTAGAACGACTTGTGTGCTTAGGGTCGTTGTCTTGCTGCATGACCCACCTTCTTTTGAGATTCAGTTCATGGACAGATGTCCTGCAATTTTCCTTTATAATTCGCTGGTGTAATTCAGAATTCATTGTCCCATCAATGATGGCAAGCTGTCCTGGCCCAGATGCGGCAAAACAGGACCAAACCATGATACTACCACCACCATGTTTCACAGATGGGATAAGGTTCTTATGCTGGAATGCAGCATTTTCCTTTCTCCAAACATAACACTTCTCATTTAAACCAAAAATTCTATTTTGGTTTCATCTGTCCACAAAACATTTTTCCAATAGCCTTCTGGCTTGTCCACATGATCTTTAGCCAACTGCATATGAGCAACAAAGTTCTTTTTGGAGAGCAGTGGCTTTCTCCTTGCAACCCTGCCATGCACACCATTTGTTGTTCAGTGTTCTCCTGATGGTGGACTCATGAACATTAACATTAGCCAGTGTGAGAGAGGCCTTCAGTTGCTTAGAAGTTACCTTGGGGTCCTTTGTGACCTCGTCGACTATTACACGCCTTGCTCTTGGAGTGATCTTTGTTGGTCGACCACTCCTGGGGAGGGTAACAATGGTCTCGGATTTCCTCCATTTGTACACAATCTATCTGACTGTGGATTGGTGGAGTCCAAACTCTTTAGAGATGGTTTTGCAACATTTTCCAACCTGATGAGCATCAACAACGCTTTTTCTGAGGTCCTCAGAAATCTCCTTTGTTTGTGCCATGATGCACTTCCACAAACATGTGTTGTGAAGATCAGACTTTGATAGATCCCTGTTTTTTAAATAAAACAGGGTGCCCACTCACACCTGATTGTCATCCCATTGATTGAAAACACCGGACTCTAATTTCACCTTCAAATTAATTGCTAATCCTAGAGGTTCACATACTTTTGCCACTCACAGATATGTATTATTGGATCATTTTCCTCAATAAATTAATGACCAAGTATAATATTTTTGTCTCATTTGTTTAACTGGGTTCTCTTTATCTACTTTTAGGACTTGTGTGAAAATTTGATGATGTTTTAGGTCATATTTATGCAGAAATATAGAAAATTCGAAATGGTTCACAAACTTTCAAGCACCACTGTAGGTAGGTAGGTATCTATCTATCTATCTATCTATCTATCTATCTATCTATCTATCTATCTATCTATCATAAAAAATTACTAAACATTTCAGCAATTTCATTCCCTTCAGTAGTTTCCTTCGTATGACATAACATCGGAATTATACCTTCACGCTTTTTACTCCTGACAAAATGCCAGAATCTTTTAGGATTTTCTTGAATCTTATCTTTGATATACTCTTTGTACTTTACTTTCTGGACTTTTTTAACCTCCACCCTAATTTCAGAAAATATCTTATAAAAGTGACTATTTTGATCATGCCCATTTTTGATAAAATTTCTATGTGCTTCTCTTTTTCTTTTATTAAGCTAATTAGATCCTGGTCATACCAACATGGGTATTTGCAGTTTTTAATAGTAAAGGAAGGAACTGAATGCCTATAAAATATCATACAAATAACCAAAAGCATCATCAACATTAGAAAATCTACCAATAGCTGACCAAGATAAGGATAGAAATGAAATTATTTACAGTGACAATCTTTAGTAGTATATTCAGTTTTATAACTGAAAGGTATTTTGTCTTCTATTTTTAATATAAAGACAGTCACATAATACCTCTAATATCACCTAACAAGTTACAGTGGTGCTAGAGAGTTTGTGAACCCTTTAGAATTTTCTATATTTCTGCATAAATGCATCATCAGATTTTCACACAAGTCCTAAAGTAGATAAAGATAACCCAGTTAAACAAGTGAGACAAAAATATTATACTTGGTCATTTACTTATTGAGAAAGTGATCCAATATTACATATCTGTGAGTGGCAAAAGTATGTGAACCTCTAGGATTAGCAATTAATTTGAAGGTGAAATTAGAGTCAGGTGTTTTCAATCAATGGGATGACAATCAGGTGTGAGTAGGCACCCTGTTTTGTTTCAAGAACAGGGCTCTATCAAAGTCTGATCTTCAAAACATGTTTGTGGAAGTGTATCATGGCACGAACAAAGGAGATTTCTGAGGACCTCAGATAAAGCACTGATGCTCACCAGGCTGGAAAAGGCTGCAAAACCATCTCTAAAGAGTTTGGACCCCTCCAATCCACAGTCAGACAGATTGTGTACAAATGGAGGAAATTCAAGACCATTGTTACCCTCCCCAGAAGTGGTCGACCAACAAAGATCACTCCAAGTCGGTGCAATAGTCGGTGAGGTCACAAAGGAATCCAGGTTAATTTCTAAGCAACTGAAGGCCTCTCTCACATTGGCTAATGTTAATGTTCATGAGTCCACCATCAGGAGAACACTGAACAACAATGGTGTGCATGGCAGGGTTGCAAGGAGAAAGCCATTGCTCTCCAAAAAGAACATTGCTGCTCATCTGCAGTTTGCTAAAGATCATGTGGACAAGCCAGAAGGCTATTGGAAAAATGTTTTGTGAATGGATGAGACAAAAATAGAACTTTTTGGTTTAAATGAGAAGCATTATATTTGGAGAAAGGAAAACACTGCATTCCAGCATAAGAACCTTATCCCATCTGTGAAACATGGTGGTGGTAGTATCATGGTTTGGGCCTGTTTTGCTGCATCTGGGCCAGGACAGCTTGCCATCATTGATGGAACAATGAATTCTGAATTACAGTGGTGCTTGAAAGTTTGTGAACCCTTTAGAATTGTCTATATTTCTGCATAAATATGACCTAAAACATCATCAGATTTTCACACAAGTCCTAAAAGTAGATAAAGAGAACCCAGTTAAACAAATGAGACAAAAATATTATACTTGGTCATTTATTTATTGAGGAAAATGTTCCAATATTACATATCTGTAAGTGGCAAAAGTATGTGAACCTTTGTTTTCAGTATCTGGTGTGACCCCCTTGTGCAGCAATAACTGCAACTAAATGTTTCTGGTAACTGTTGATCAGTCCTGCACACCAGCTTGGAGGAATTTTAGCCCGTTCCTCTGTACAGAATAGCTTCAACTCTAGGATGTTGGTGGGTTTCCTCACATGAACTGCTCGCTTCAGGTCCTTCCACAACATTTCGATTGGATTAAGGTCAGGACTTTGACTCGGCCATTCCAAAACATTAACTTTATTCTTCTTTAACCATTCTTTGGTAGAACAACTTGTTTGCTTAGGGTCATTGTCTTGCTGCATGACCCACCTTCTCTTTAGATTCAGTTCATGGACAGATGTCCTGACATTTTCCTTTAGAATTTGCTGGTATAATTCAGAATTCATTGTTCCATCAATAATGGCAAGCCGTGCTGGCCCAGATGCAGCAAAACAGGCCCAAACCATGATACTACCACCACCATGTTTCACAGATGGGATAAGGTTCTTATGCTGGAATGCAGTGTTTTCCTTTCTACAAACATAATGCTTCTCATTTAAACCAAAAAGGTCTATTTTGGGCGGCACGGTGGTGTAGTGGTTAGCGCTGTCGCCTCACAGCAAGAAGGTCCTGGGTTCGAGCCCCGGGGCCGGTGAGGGCCTTTCTGTGTGGAGTTTGCATGTTCTCCCCGTGTCCGCGTGGGTTTCCTCCGGGTGCTCCGGTTTCCCCCACAGTCCAAAGACATGCAGGTTAGGTTAACTGGTGACTCTAAATTGACCGTAGGTGTGAGTGTGAATGGTTGTCTGTGTCTATGTGTCAGCCCTGTGATGACCTGGCGACTTGTCCAGGGTGTACCCTGCCTTTCGCCCGTAGTCAGCTGGGATAGGCTCCAGCTTGCCTGCGACCCTGTAGAAGGATAAAGCGGCTAGAGATGATGAGATGAGATGAGGTCTATTTTGATCTCATCCATCCACAAAACATTTTTCCAATAGCCTTCTTGCTTGTCCACATGTTCTTTAGCAAACTGCAGATGAGCAGCAATGTTCTTTTTGGAGAGCAGTGGCTTTCTCCTTGCAACCCTGCCATGCACACCATTGTTGTTCAGTGTTCTCCTGATGGTGGACTCATGAACATTAACATTAGCCAATGTGAGAGAGGCCTTCAGTTGCTCAGAAGTTACCCTGGGGTCCTTTGTGACCTCGCCGACTATTACATGCCTTGCTCTTGGAGTGATCTTTGTTGGTCGACCACTTCTGGGGAGGATAACAATGGTCTTGAATTTCCTCCATTTGTACACAATCTGTCTGATTGTGGATTGATGGAGTCCAAACTCTTTAGAGATGGTTTTGTAACCTTTTCCAGCCTGATGAGCATCAACAATACTTTTTCTGATGTCCTCAGGAATCTCCTTTGTTCATGCCATGATACACTTCCACAAACATGTGTTGTGAAGATCAGACTTTGATAGATCCCTGTTCTTTAAATAAAACAGGGTGCCCACTCACACCTGATTGTCATCCCATTGATTGAAAACACCTGACTCTAATTTCACCTTCAAATTAACTGCTAATCCTAGAGGTTCACATACTTTTGCCACTCACAGATATGTAATATTGGATCATTTTCCTCAATAAATAAATGACCAAGTATAATATTTTTGTCTCATTTGTTTAACTGGGTTCTCTTTATCTACTTTTAGGACTTGTGTGAAAATCTGATGATGTTTTAGGTCATATTTATGCAGACATATAGAAAATTCTAAAGGGTTCACAAACTTTCAAGCACCACTCTATACCAGTGAATTCTAACGGAAAATGTCAGGACATTTGTCCATGAACTGAATCTCAAGAGAAGGTGGGTCATGCAGCAAGACAACAACCCTAAGCACACAAGCCGTTCCACCAAAGAATGGTTAAAGAAGAATAAAGTTAATGTTTTGGAATGGCCAAGTCAAAGTCCTGACCTTAATCCAATCGAAATGTTGTGGAAGGACCTGAAGCGAGCAGTTCATGTGAGGAAACCCATCAACATCCCAGAGTTGAAGCTGTTCTGTATGGAGGAATGGGCTGAAATTCCTCCAAGCTGGTGTGCAGGACTGATCAACGGTTACCAGAAATGTTTAGTAGCAGTTATTGCTGCACAAGGGGGTCACACCAGATACTGAAACCAAAGGTTCACATACTTTTGCCACTCACAAATATGTAATATTGGATCATTTTCCTCAATAAATACATGACCAAGTATAATATTTTTGTCTCGTTTGTTTAACTGGGTTCTCTTTATCTACTTTTAGGACTTGTGCGAAAATCTGATGATGTTTTAGGTCATATTTATGCAGAAATATAGACAATTCTAAAGGGTTCACAAACTTTCAAGCACCACTGTACATAAGCCTTTTCTAAATTCTCTAGCATAGCTTTGTAAAAGATTTATACATTGCTTCTAAAGGTGCTATAACTACACTATTCGCCCTTCAAATAAAGGGTTACCATATTTTCAAAGCATGTGTGCAGAATAGTCAAACTGTTGAATTTAGTTTGAAATAACTAGAACTTACTTATGTTGTTTGATTTTGCAGTGTGTAATCAGAGTGCATGTGAGACCACTTTGATGGACTGTAAATATGGACAGAAGATGGTGTCATACTTCAGACATGACTCATGCTGTCCAGAGTACACCTGTGGTGAGATTAACATACTTTGTGTACAGTATATATACTGTGTGTATATATATATATATATATATATATATATATATATATATATATATATATATATATAAATACAGTAACTCTACTTTATCTGTAGAGTGTGATCCTGACCAGTGTGTGCTAGATGTCCCTGTGTGCCGGGAGGATCAGACATTAATTGCCACTCGCACTGAAGGAAGCTGCTGTCTGGCACACATCTGCAGTGAGTCCTTGTTTTAAATATGTCACTTTTAACCAAAAGCAGAGCAACAGCAATATAATCCCTTTCGTGAGAGATAAGATGCAATTGTGCACAGTAACTAAATCTTGGGTGGCATGGTGATGTAGGGCCCCAGTTCAATCCTGTCTGTGTGAAGTTCCACATATTCTCTTGTCTGTGTAGGTTTCCTCTTCATTCTCCAGTTTCCTCCCACCTCCCAAAAACACAGCAATAGGTGCATTATTACATTATATTACATGGCATTTAGCAGCTGCTGTTATCCAGAGCGACGTACAATGAGTGCAAAAGTCAGGTATACAAAGTGCTGAACTTCTACACTGTAAAAAATGTAACTTGCAAAATTGTTGAGTGAAAAAAGGATTCTAAGTTGAATGAACAAATTTCCCTTCTAATTGTTCAAGTAACTAAAAAAAAATAGTTGCGACGCCTTTCCTTCGCCACAAGTTCATAGGAATTGGAAAATTAAGTTAAGTGAACTTATATATTCAAGTGCTGATTGACGCCCCTTAACCAATGCCACTGCGCATGCACACTTCACAAGTTCGAAAGTTTCACTGGTCAGGTGGAGTGAGAAGTCTGTGGAAACTGACTCGAGACGTTGTATAGGAGTATAGACTAAGCTTTCCTCAACAGAGGCCAGGGAATTCCCTTCTTGTATGTCGGTATTTGTTTGTGTTTGTGTAATAATAGGCAAAGTGAAGTAGAACTTAAGTGTTGAGAGGTTTGTGTTAACTAAAAAATGTAATGCACACTAAATCGTTGTAAAAAAAAAATAGTCAAGCCAACTTAAAAATGTAACGCAACCTGCTGCCAAAGGATTTTGAGTAAACTCAACTTAGAACCATGATGTGCCAACTTGCTCTTCTAAGTTAATTGCCATTATTATTTCAATTTATTTCAACTAAACAATTTGTTGGACTGAACTTCTAAAGGCAAGTCAAGTCAACTCAACATAAAATACTCTTCTATGTGAACTTAAAAGAAAATTTTGGGGCATCGTGGCTCAGGTGGATAAGGCGCCATACCATAAATCAGGGGACCCGGGTTCGATTCCAAGCCAAGGTAATTTCCTGCTCCCTGCCTGTCTCCCTCCTGCTCATTTCCTGTCTCTACACTGTCCTATCCAATAAAGGTGGAAAAAGCCCCCAAAAAATCTTTAAAAAGAATAATTTAAGATAACTTAATGTTTTTTGTGCCAACTTGCTTTTCCAAGTTAATTGGAATGATTATTTCAATTTATTTCAACATCACAATTTGAATGCACTGAACTTGCTAAATAAAGTAAGGTCAACATAAAATACTCATCTGTGTCGACTTAAAAGAGCAAGTCAGCACAACTATTTGGCCCGGAGTTGAGTTTACTCAAAATCCTTTGGCAGCAGGTTGCGTTACATTTTTAAGTTGGCTTGACTAATTTTTTTTTTACAGTGTAGACAAGAAAGTTCTAGTGTCAACTGAACATGTGACAGTAATACTTGGTGTAATATTCTGTTGAAGTACCAATACTCAGCAAACAGCCAAGGAAACAAACCAACCATACAAAGTACAACTAAATAGAGAACTCAAAGGGCTAACCCCAAGGTAGATAATACACAGCCTAGAGTGATCTAGACCAATACACAGTTACACAGTGGGCAGGAAAGCAGGGGATAGGTGTAGCCTGAAGAGGTGAGTCTTCAGTCTGTGCTTGAAGGTGATCAGGGAGTCAGCAGTTCTGACCTCAATGGGAAGGTCATTCCACCAACGGGGAGCCAGGATGGACAGCAGTCTTAAGCAGGCTGGGGTGGAGCACAGAGGAGGAGGGTCCAGGCGACCAGTAGTAGTGGAGCTTAGGGATCTGGCTGGCATGTAGGGGCAGCTCAGACTCTGGAGATATGCTAATCCCTTGACAGCCTGGTAAGCTAGCACCAATGTCTTTAATTTGATCAGCTGTACTGAACTTCCCCTAGGTGCAAATGAGTGAATGACTAGTGCTCCATTTAGGGTGTATCCCTGCCTTGTGCCCAATTTTCCCAGAACAGGCTCCCAATCCAGACAGCTAGCTTACTGTGTTTTGGATCAGACAGTTGAAGCTCTGGAACTAAACTACATGCTGTCTAATAACACTATTCTGTACTCCTTATATATAACTGTTTTTACAGTTGTTTCAGTGAGCATAATAATAATAATAATAATAATAATGATGGATTTCTTTTCACTTTCTAATTTTCTGGAAATTAAATTGAAAGGTGATTTCTACCTAAACACCCTCTCTTCTTGTGCTGGTAATCAATGTGGCATAATCCTCTCATTATTTTTGCCTTTATCCTTCTACAGTGTCGCAGGCAAGCTGGACCCTATCCCAGCTGACTACGGGCGAAAGGCAGGGTACACCCTGAACAAGTCGCCAGGTCATCACAGGGCTGACACATAGACACAGACAACCATTCACACCTACGGTCAATTTAGAGTCACCAGTTAACCTAACCTGCATGTCTTTGGACTGTGGGGGAAACCGGAGCACCCGGAGGAAACCCATGCAGACATGGGGAGAACATGCAAACTCCACACAGAAAGGCCCTCGTTGGCCACAGGGCTCGAACCCGGACCTTCTTGCTGTGAGGCGACAGTACTAACCACTACACCACCGTGCCGCCCTGGCATAATCCTGTCTGTTGTAATTCAGTAATCTATATGAATCATATTTTGACTTTTATAACACTGTGTCTCTGCTGGAGGTTACGCGTTAACATCCACAAACAAAACTCAGGATTGATGTGTATTTGTTTGGTTTGTGTGTTTACTGCAGTGTGTGATATATGTTCAGAGGCAGTTCCAGACTGTGTAGATGGAGAGCTGCTTACTGTAGATACAAACAGTACTGATCGCTGCTGCCCCACATATCACTGCTGTAAGCCATTTCCATGACAAGTCCTCTTATACACTAACACAGGACACCGTATGTAAAAATAGATACTCTTAGTTATTTGTGTGTGTGTGTGTGTGTGTGTGTTTGTTTACGCGTATGTGCATGTGCGTACACAGTGTGTGAACCATCCAGATGTTCAGTCATTGAATGTCCAGTTGGAATGGTTGCTGTTTCCACTATTGTTCCAGAGCAGTGCTGTCCATCACAGGAATGTCGTAAGTAATTTATTTATTCAATCTAATGCAGCAGGTGTGTGTGTGTGTGTGTGTGTGTGTGTGTGTAAGTGAGTGACTGAGTGAGTGAGTGAGAGGCTGTTACATCCAAAATTTGAACTTTATCTCTCTCAAACACTATCCTTCTGTCCAGGAATGTAGGAAAGAGGAGGGACAGGGGGCACAGTATCCCATAAAAAAAAAAAAAACATTGGCAGATCCCTCCCCTCCATTTCAAAAAAAGGATATTGTCTCATCTCATCTCATTATCTCTAGCCGCTTTATCCTTCTACAGGGTCGCAGGCAAGCTGGAGCCTATCCCAGCTGACTATGGGCGAAAGGCGGGGTACACCCTGGACAAGTCGCCAGGTCATCACAGGGCTGACACATAGACACAGACAACCATTCACACTCACGGTCAATTTAGAGTCACCAGTTAACCTAACCTGCATGTCTTTGGACTGTGGGGGAAACCGGAGCACCCGGAGGAAACCCACGCGGACACGGGGAGAACATGCAAGGATATTGTATATTTTTTATTTATTTATGCAAATCATAAAGTCCTCCAACTTCTTTCGGCTGTTCTCATTAGGGGTCACCACGGTGGATAATGTCCCTCCATCTCCTCCTGTCCTCCATATCTTTTTCTGTAGCACCAACCGTCCTCATGTCCTCCATCACCATATCTATAAATCTCATCTTTTGTCTTCCTCTTTTCCATCTACCTGGCAACTCCATCTCCAGCATTCTTTTCCCAATATACCCTAGATCTCTCCTCTGTACATGTTCAAACCATTTCACTCTTGCGTCTCTCACTTTGTCAAGTCAAGTTTATTTGTATAGCACGTTTAACAATAAACATTGTCACAAAGCAGCTTTACAGAACTTGAATGACTTAAAACATGAGCTAAATTTATCCCTAATCTATCCCCAATGAGCAAGCCATTGCAAGGAAAGTGGCAAGGAAAAACTCCCTCACATGACATGAGGAAGAAACCTCAAGAGGAACCAGACTCAAAAGGGAACCCATCCTCATTTGGGAAACAACAGACAACATGACTATAACATTAACAGTCCTAACATAAAGTCAGCTTCGTTGATGCTATAAACCCCTCACCGATGGAAACCCGAGCACAAAACCGTTCATGACAACCGCAGTCCCAAAGTCAGCAAGCCAACTGCAGTCCTAAAGTCAGCAAGTCAACTGCAGTCCTAAAGTCAGCAAGTCAACTGCAGTCCCCAGCCACAAAAGCACCACTGCAAGAGTCCAGAGCGTCCTCCAGGTGTGACCCCCAACTGTCCATATAGGGCCGTCCTCCACAGGAGCGATGTGATGAGACTCCAACCAGACACAGGGCACCAGGATGGATCAGGCAGGTCCGAGGAGCAGAAGAGGTCAGTATCTTGATCCCAGGACTGACATGTAACTCAGAGGGACAGATTTGGGGGGGTGGGGGAAACACAGGTTGTTAGGTATGCCCAATGTCACCTGAATAAGTAGGAACAGTATACATATTGCACTGAGTACAAGCAGGGACTCCGGCAACTAACTATGACAGCATAACTAAAAGGGGAGAGCCAGAAAGTAACACAGGCATGAGGGAGCCTCGGGACATAAAGCAGCCAGCCACTACACCATCAACAAACTCGAGTGAGCAAGCGAGTGGGGGACTGACAGCATCCATACATCCCAGTTTACCAAAACATTCTATGTCTGAGGACCCTCCAGATCTACACCTTTACCTCATAAACACCATTAACAAAAGGCTTGACTAAACAGATACGTTTTCAGCCTAGACTTAAACACTGAGACTGTGTCTGATTCCCGAACACTTCTTGGAAGGCTGTTCCATAACTGTGGGGCTTTGTAAGGAAAGGCTCTACCCCCTGATGTAGCCTTCACTATATGAGGTACCAGCAGATAGCCTGCACCTTTTGATCTAAGTAGGCGTGGCAGGTCATAGGGTACCCAGGTACTGTGTTGCGAGACCATTCAGTGCTTTAAAGGTCAATTGTAGTATTTTATAATCAGTACGAAATTTGATTGGGAGCCAATGCAGTGTGGATAAGACAGGGGTGATGTGGTTATATTTTCTAGTTCTAGTAAGGACTCTTGCTGTTGCATTTTGAACTAACTGGAGCTTGTTTATGCACTTATTGGAACATCCAGACAGTAAGGCAGACCTGGGCATTTTCCGGCCCGCGGGCCACATCCAGCCCTTTGGTTCATTCTGACCGGCCTGCGTAAGGTTAATTAGAAATTACAAAATAAACGTATTTTCTAATTTTACCTCATGCATGGTCTGAATGTGCATTGCTTTTATTTTGAAGTTGTGTTCAACAAAAACGCAATGCGCGTGACCTGAACATGACATGAAATTCCACGAAACCTAATCCCGTGATAACTACTTCCATAATTTGTCCAGACCAACCACAAACTTGTACGTCATCCTTCAAACAGTCCAGCCAATCACATAGTGTGACATCACCAGCAGGCGCTACAGCCCGAGCCAATCTGTAGATCTGAAACCTACACCAAATCGACTGATCATCTGTCAGCTGTGCTTCGCATCTCCACCTCAGACATTCAACCTGACTTTGAGGCACTCGTTAAAGACCAACAGAGACTAGATTTCTCTCACTGAACAAATAAAAAACACCATATGAGGTGACTAGACTACAAATGTGGGCATCGTTATTATAATATGATGTATCTTGTTTGATATGTGGAGTAGAAAGACAATATTGTGATGTCTTTATTGTGTTTTGGGGTGAATGTGACTGAAAAAAATGGTACAAACGTTCACATTTTGTTAACCGTTGTTTTGGGAAATTTGATTGAATAAATGACATTTTTTGTAAGGCAACCTCGTTTTTTCCATACTCTTACCAGTCTTAGCAGCTTGTTAAAACAATGTTATTTACTGCTTTATATAAAGAAATACAATTAATATTATGCAGAATTTAGTTCAGCCTTATGGTCTGGCCCTCCACAAAATTTTCTGTTTCTCATGTGGCCCTATGGAAAAAATAATTGCCCACCCCTGCAGTAAGGCATTACAATAATCCAACCTGGAGGTAATGAAAACATGAACTAGTTTCTCTGTGTCATGTAGTAACATTAAATTTCTTATCTTAGCAATATTTCTGAGATGAAAGAAAGTTATCTGGGTAATGTTATCAATGTGAGTTTTGAATGAAAGACTGCGGTCAATAATCACTCTGAGGTCTTTTACTGCTGCACGTGAAGAAACAGAAAGGCCATCCAGAGTTGCTGTGTAATCAGAAAACTTACTTCTAGCTGCATGTGGTCCGAGTACAAGTACTTCAGTCTTGTCAGAGTTAAGCAGAAGGAAATTAATAAGCATCCAGTGTCTAATGTCCTTTACACATTCCTCAATTCTATTAAGCTGGTGTCTCTCATCAGGTTTTGCAGAAACATACAACTGTGTGTCATCAGCATAACAGTGGAAACTAATACAATTTTTACAAATAATATCACCCAGAGGTAACATATATAAAGAAAAAAGCAGTGGACCCAAGACAGTACCTTGTGGAACACCAAACTTTACCTCAGTATGTCTAGAAAAATCACCATTTACATCAACATGATGATAGCAATCAGTTAAATAAGACCTGAGCCAGGAGAGGGCTGTTCCCTTAACTCCCAAACATTTTCTAGTCTATCCAGGAGAATGGAATGATCAATGGTATCAAATGCTGCACTAAGGTCAAGCAACACAAGCAGCGAGACACCACCCTGATCAGACACCAACAGTAGGTCATTTACTACTTTAACCAGAGCTGTCTCTGTGCTATGATGAGGTCTAAATCCTGACTGATACATTTCATGAATGTTATTCCTATGTAAATATAAGCATAACTGCTGTGCCACAGCTTTTTCAAGGATCTTGGAGATAAAGGGGAGTGTCATGAGCCGCCCCGGATTTCCACTCCGGAGATTTATTATCTCCCAGCTCAGTGCAATCCGGACGGGACTTCCATCTTGCCGGTATTCACTTCCTGGTCTGCTCTGCTGGATATAAATAGGTTGTTCTCAGAAGGGGACTTTGCTTGAATGTCTTGTCTGTTTTTCACATAGTTTCTGTGCCATTATTGCTTCCTGGATTTTTGCTCGCTGTTTTGCTGAGTCTTTACCACGGTTTTTTTTTTGCACTCACATTTTGACTTTTCTTCATGTTTTTTGTGCCATGTTTTTTGGATCCAGTTTTTGTCAGGACTATTTTTCATGTTTTTTTCATACCAGCGTTCTGTCTTTGCCTACCTTGTTTTTGTCAGGACTATTTTGCTAATTTTGTTCATTTACTTTTTTGGACTTCAATTAAATTTCATTGGATTTTCTGTTTTGTGTTTCTGCTTTTGGATCCTAACTCACCACATCTCGTCATTCATAACAGGGGAGGTTTGATATTGGCCTATAATTGTACAGCTGACAGGGATCAAGGTCAGGTTTTTTTAATCGGGTTTGATAACTGCTAGATTAAAGGATTTGGGTACATAGCCAATCATAAAAGAAGAATTTATTATTTTTAGAAGCAGTTCAATTACTTCAGGTATTATCTGTTTGAATAGACATGTAGGTAAGGGATCTAGTACACAAGACGAGGCTTTTGATGCCGAGATTAATGAAAGTAATTCAGTATCTTTTAGGGGAGTAAAACATTCTAATTGAAGATGGCGCCACAAGAGTGGCAGCTAGTTGCAGTAGCTCCGAGCATGTTTATGTGTTTTGGTATGTTTTTGTACTTTTTTCGTGTTTCTTTCTGCACTAGTCTCAGTCGGAAGTGTGCACCTTGGGATGTACCACTCGTGAGACTGTGCATTTTTATTTTTCTCTTTTTCTTTCTGGGGTTAGTTAAATCGGCATCAGCTGACCCTTTCAGCCACGGCTCCATTGTTTACACTCGGGAGCAGCTGTTAGCACTGTGCAACACCAAGGTACTCCCCATGGAAAGACCAGTGATCCCGTGGAATTAAGGAGAAGGAGAAGGGGATGCAGAGCTGGAATGAAGTGCTGGGAGAAGAAAAGATGGTATAAACCATGTCATTTGTCGTCTGTCATCATGGGAAACGTACAGTGCCTTGCAAAAGTATTCATACCCCTTAAACTTTTTCACATTTTTCCACCTTACAACCACAAACTTAAAAGTTTTTTTTTATTGAGATTTTATGTGATAGACCAACACAGAGTAGCACATAATTGTGAAGTGAAATGAAAATGATAAATGGTCTTCAAAATGTTAAACAAATAAAAATCTGAAAAATGTGGTGTGCATTAGTATTCAGCCCCCTGTACTCTGATACCTCTAAATACAATCCAGTGCAATCAATTGCCTTCAGAAGTTATTGAATTAGTTAATAGAATCCTACTGTGTGTAATTTACTCTCAGCATAAATACACTTGTTCTGTGAAGGCCTCAGTGGTTTGTTAGAGAACACTGAAGAACAAACAGCATCATGAAGACCAAAGAACTCACCAGACAGGTCAGGGATAAAGTTCTGGAGAAGTTTAAAGCAGGGTTAGGTTATAAAAAATATCCTAAGCTCTGAACATCTCAAGAAGCACTGTTCAATCCATCATTCAAAATTGGAAAAAGTATGGCACAACTGCAAACCTACCGAGACATGGCCGTCCACCTAAACTGACAGAGCGAGCAAGGAGAGCACTGGTCAGAGAAGCAGCCAAGAGGCCCATGATCACTCTGGAGGAGCTGCAGAAATCCACAGCTCAGGTGGGAGAATCTGTGCACAGGACAACTATAAGTCATACATGCCACAAATCTGGCCTTTTTGAAAGAGTGGCAAGAAGAAAGCCATTGTTGAAAGACAGGCATAAGAAGCCATGTAGGGGACACAGCAAACATGTGGAAGAAGGTGCTTTGGTCAGATGAGACCAAAGTTGAAATTGGCCTAAATGCAAAGCGCTATGTGTGGTGGAAAACTAACACTGCTCATCACCCTGCACACGCCATCCCCACTGTGAAACATAGTGGTGGCAGCATCATGCAATGGGGATGCTTTTCTTCAGCAGGGACAGGGAAGCTGGTCAGAGTTGATGGGAAGATGGATGGAGCTAAATACAGGGCAATCCTGGAAGAAAACCTGTTGGAGGCTGCAAAAACTTGAGACTGGGAAGGAGATTCACCTTCCAGCAAGACAATGACCCTAAACATACAGCCAGAGCTACAATGGAATGGTTTAGATCAAAGAATATTCATGTGTTAGAATGGCCCAGTCAAAGTCCAGACCTAAATCGCATTGAGCATCTGTGGCAAGACTTGAAAATTGCTGTTCACAGACGCTCTCCATCCAATCTGGTTGAGCTTGAGCTATTTTGCAAAGAAGAATGGGCAAAGATTTCAGTGTCTAGATGTGCAAAGCTGGTAGAGACATATGACAAAAGACTTGCAGCTGTAATTGCAGCAAAAGGTGGCTCTACAAAGTATTGACGCGGGGGGCTGAATACTAAGGCACATCACATTTTTCAGATTTTTATTTGTTTAAAATTTTGAAGACCATTTATCATTTTCATTTCACTTCACAATTATGTGCTACTCTGTGTTGGTCTATCATATAAAATCTCAATAAAAAACTTTTAAGTTCGTGGTTGTAAGGTGGAAAAATGTGAAAAAGTTCAAGGGGTATGAATACTTTTGCAAGGCACTGTAAAAGCTCTCCCTAAAAAGATGGATGAGCTAACGGTGTTAACCAGGCTGCAGAGGGAGTACCAGGAGTGTAGTCTTATGTGCTTCACAGAGACTTGGCTGAATGAACTCTCACCGGACTCACACGTCACTCTGGACAGATTTCAACTCATGAGAGCGGACAGGAAAGCCAAGGAGTGCAGTAAGAGGAAAGGAGGGGGTATAGCGATGTTTGTGAATGACAGATGGTGTAACCCGGGGCACATCAGGGTAAAGGAGCAGTATTGCAGTAAAAACATTGAACTGCTAGCGGTTAGCATTCGGCCATATTACCTCCCGAGGGAATTCTCGCACGTTATCGTGATAACTGTGTACATCCCCCCAGCAGCTGATGCTGCTGCAGCCTGTGAGCTCTTACACACTACAGTGTCAAAGTTTCAGACATCGCACCCCCAGTCCCTGCTACTAATCTCCGGTGACTTCAATCATGCTTCCCTGTCCTCCACTCTCCCAACCTTCACTCAGTATGTGAAATGCCACAACAGAGACAAGAGAACTTTGGATTTAATGTATGTGAACACCAAGGACGCATATAGTTCATCACCCCTCCCCCCGCTGGGCCGTTCTGACCACAATCTGGTTCACTTTTCCCCTACATACATACCTATGGTGAATAAACAACCACTCACCAAGAGGTATGTAAGGAGCTGGTCTGAGGAGACCAGTATGGCACTGAGGGACTGCTTTGACACCACAGACTGGGATATGTTGTGTGAACCTCACGGGGATGACATTGATAGCCTGACAACCTGCATCACGGATTACATTAATTTCTATGTTGAGAACGCTGTGCCAGTCAGGAAGGTATGGTGTTTTCCCAACAATAAACCCTAGGTGACCTCTGAACTAAAAGCCCTATTAAACGAGAAGAAGAGGGTTTTTAAATCTGGCAACAAGGAGGAGATGAGGAGAGTGCAGAGGGAGCTGAAGAGGGGAATAATGAGAGGCAAGGACAGCTACAGGCGGAAGCTGGAGGAGCACCTCAAGGGGAGCAACACTGGAGAGGTATGGAGAGGCCTGAAAACCATCTCTGGCTACACAAAGGACAGTGGGAGGGGCCCTGTATCTGGGGGCCAAGACTGGGCAAATGAGTTGAATATCTTTTTCAACAGATTTGACTGTGCCACCCCACCCTCCCCCACTCACCATAGTCCTGACCGGTCTGTGATATCACTCCACCACCACCCCCCTCCCCTCATAATACCTCTGACACCAACAGCTCCCTCCTCACACCACATCACCCCCCTCCGATCCCTGCCAGACCAATCCACACACTCCACCCCCAACCTCACTCTACAGGACTCACACCTCAGCTACACCCCTCGCCTCTCCATAACAGCTGATCAGGTGTTGAAGGAGCTGAGGAGGATCAAGACAAGGAAAGCTGCTGGCCCTGATGGTATCAACTCCAGACTGCTTAAGGACTGTGCAGATCAGCTCTGTGGGATTCTTCTGTACATTTTCAACCTGAGCCTCAGTCTGGAGAAAGTTCCACTTCTGTGGAAAACATCATGTGTGGTTCCAGTTCCCAAGACTGCGCACCCCAGGGAGCTCAACCACTTTCGGCCAGTAGCTTTAACGTCTCACTGAATGAAGATCATGGAGAGGATTGTTCTCTCCTACCTCCGATACCTGGTGAACAGTGAGATGGACCCCCTGCAGTTCGCATATCGACCGGGCATTGGTGTGGATGATGCTGTCATTTACCTGCTACACTGGTCACCTTTGCACCTGGAGGGCACTGGGAGCACTGTGAGAATCATGTTCTTTGACTTCTCCAGTGCTTTCAACACAATCCAGCCATCACTGCTTAGGGGGAAGCTGGAGGGAGCTGGTGTCGACTGCCACCTGGCTGCATGGATCATCGACTACCTCATTAACAGACCACAGTATGTGAGGCTCCGCAACTGTGTGTCTGATGTGGTAGTCTGCAGCACAGGGGCTCCACAGGGTACAGTGCTCTCTCCTTTCCTCTTTACACTTTACACATCTGACTTCAGCTACAACACAGACAGCTGCCACCTCCAGAAGTTCTCAGATGATACAGCCATTGTTGGACATGTGTCAGAGGGGGACGATCTGAAGTACAGAGAGGTCATCACCAACTTTGTCGCCTGGTGCGAACTGAACCACCTGCGCATCAATGCCAGCAAGACAAAGGAGGTGGTGATCGATTTCAGAAGGATGGTTCCTCAAATTGCACCAGTGAACATCCAGGGTTTGGACATTGAGATCGTGGAAGAGTACAAATACCTGGGTGTTCACCTCAACAACAAACTGGACTGGACTAACAACACAGATGTCCTGTACAAGAAGGGCCAAAGTCATCTCCACCTCTTGAGAAGACTGAGGTCTTTTAGTGTGTGCAGGACACTGCTTAGGACTTTTTATGACTTTGTGGTAGCATCAGCGATTTTCTACGCTGTGGTCTGCTGGGGCTGTGGAAGTTCAGAGAGGGACAGGAAGAAACTTAATAAACTGGCCAGAAGGGCTGGCCTTGGACTGTCCTCTGGACTCCATTGAGGTGGTGGGTGAGAGGGGGATGTTAGCCAAGCTGACCTCAATCATGGATAACCCCTCTCACCCCCTACATGAGGCTGTGGGGGCTTTAAGCAGCTCTTTTAGTAGTAGACTGCTACACCCACGGTGTAAGAAGGAGAGATACCACAGGTCATTCATACCTACTGCTGTCAGACTGTATAACACCCACAACTTGTAACGTAGCACCAATAACCTGTTTTGTAGTTATATTTGCACTACTTCACCACTACTACCTCTGCCATCTCTTATTGATGCAATTATTATGTGCAATAATGTAGGCCTTAAACTATTTTTATGCATACTTATATTTATATATAAATAAATATTATTTATGTATATATGTGTGTGTATATATACAGAGTTTACCTGTAATGTGCAATTTTTCCGAGCCTCTCAATAAGGCAATTTTTCTATACTTTTTCACGGTAGATAATGCAAATAGCCCTCTGTATTTAATCCTTCGTTTGTCTAATTTTAATTTCAGTTTTATTTGTTATCTGTTTGACATTTTCTTGCTACTGTAACACGTGAATTTCCCCGATGTGGGATGAATAAAGTAAATCTAATCTAATCTAATCTAATCTAATCTAATCTAATCTAATCGCTGATCTGATACTTGTATTGTTAACTACAGGGTCACCTGCATTGTCTGACCTTAAATTAGTAGTTTGAATTTTTTGTCGGATATTCTCAATTTTGTCATTAAAAAATATCATGAAATCATTGCTACTACATACTACAGGTGTGCATGTGTCTATAGTGGACTTATTCCTGGTTAATTTTGCTACAGTATTAAATAGGAATCTAGGCTTATTATTGCTATCTTCTATTAGGGAGGAGAGATGTTGATCTAGCAGCACTAAGAGCTTTTCTATACTTCAGGAAGCTCTCCTTCCACGCCAATGTGAACACTGCCCATTTTGTTTGATGCTGTGACAACTCCGAGCGCTGTTGTTGTTTGTTGTTGGATTTAGGGTCGCTCCCATCAAGTGATGCTATGGCGACCTGTAACAAAAATACTGAGGTCAAGACCTCACTAAGTGTTTCTATATACATTTGCAATATATAGTACTTATAGGTACTATCTGTATCAGTTATTTACACCACAAGTGTATTGAAACCAAACCCAACATAATATGGACCTTCATTAATGATTTCCCTATAATACAACTTTAACACCCTAATCTAAAAGTGCTTATCCTGAAATGGAAAATTGAAAAGTCCCAATCACCTTTTACTCTGGGCCGATTCAGAGTGAAACCAAGACAAAGTGGGCCTGTTAGTAAAGTAAGGCGAAATTGTGCACCTAAATCTAAATAAATTTTTTAGTTCCTAGCACATATTTCCATATTTTGTCATAATGACTTTTATTTCCTAATAGAGAAGTACTGTCGACTTTTAAAGATTTTGACATAAGCATATTAACAAGTTCCTCCTGCAAGTGCTGGAATTCAATACACTCTAGCAGGTAGTGCTCTCCGAGCGCTGCTGCTGCTGCCGCTCTTTTTGTGAGCGCTCATGGGAGTGGCTCTGGTGCTTGTTAAGGCCGCGCCTGATTTGCTCCCTTTAAAAGGGCAGTCTTGGAGAAGATGTCGGCTGTTGTTGTTGACGCTACATCTTTGTTCGGCTGCTTGTGTTCCTGGGTGTACGTCTGCTGTTTTGCTTTGTTTTTCAATTGTTTTCTTTTCATGCATTTAGTTTTACCATACTAATATCGCATGTCTGAAATGTTTAATATTATTGATTTAAGTAAATTCTTTCAGTATTTGGTAATTTTGTGTCCCGTGTCATCCTTGGTTTTGTTGCGATTCTGAGCCAGATTGTAACAAAATGGGGCTTGTCTATTTGCGATTAGTAATTGTTGGTAATAATTTGATTGCTCTTAAATGAGTAATATTTGTTGTAGGACGTCGGTTTTTCTGCAGCACTTTTTTGATCCATTGTTGCAGCATTTAGGTAAGTAAGTTGTGTGCAAATTAAGGGTGAGTTTCCCTGAATAGGCAAAGCGCTGTGGTTCTTTTGAGACACGACGGGGTGTTTTTTTTTTTTTGTAGTGTTGTGGTGAACGCGAGTATTAGCTCTGCTCGGGAGCACTTCCGCTGAGTGTAAGTCGTTGCTGATTGTCAGTCGCAGCCTGTGCTCCGCTGGAATTAGTGCATAAATACCCCTCGCTGGTAACTGCATGAAGACTAGGGTTGAGTGTAATTAGGGCCTTACTTGTTTAGTTAGCTGGGGGAATCTTTTTTTTTTTGTGCACCCTTTTTTTTTTTTTGCTCTAAATTTGGATGTTAAATTTTTTTCAGTCTCCTTTTCAGGAATTTTTGAATAGCTGCAAGAAAGAAACGTTGTTGCAACTTGCGGGACACTTTAAAATTCCAATTTCTGATGCAGACCGAAAACAGTCAATTAAAAATGCATTAATAAAAGCCTTGATTGACAAAGGAATTCTTATAGAGGAGCCTAAGGTTTCTGTAACCACAGTTCCTGCAGCCTCTGTTCCTGCTGCATTGTTGCAGCAGTTTTAGTTCAACACCTGTTTCTGATGCGCCGCTGTTTCAAACTATTAGTTTGGCACCTGTTGCTGATGCGCAACTAATAACTAATAGTGGTATGACATTTCAGGAAAAGAGAGAATTGCTTCAGTTACAAATTGAACAAGAAAAAATAAAGCACATTTCAGAAAATAATCAAATTGAATGAGAGAAAGCCAAACTAGATCTGGAATTTCTTCGATTTAATCTTCTTAAAAATGGCAAAATAAATTCTGAAGGTGTCATGGATGTTAGGCCAGATTTAAGATTGGTGCCGAAGTTTAATGAGAAGGATCCAGACATTTTCTTTTTTGTTTGAACGATGCACGGAAATGGTCGGATGTTGACACGTTTGCTTTTGCAGTGCACATTAACAGGTAAAGCCCAGGAGGCATATTCTTCATTGTCTTCTGATGACTCGAAGAGTTATGTGAAAGTAAAAACTGTTGTTCTGCGCGCATATGAACTTGTTCCAGAGGCGTATCGCCAGAGATTCCGGGCAGGGGTTAAACAAGCGGACCAAATGTACAGTATTTAGTGTTCGTTAGAGATTTGCAAAACTATTTTAGTCGCTGGTGTTCAAGTGATAAGTTGCTTGATGATTTGACTAATTTAATGCTTGTAGAACAATTTAAATCCTCTGTTCCAGAATGCGTTGCTACTTTTATCTCTGAGCATAAGGTTAAAATGCCAGAGGAAGCCATTGCGCTGGCCGACAAATTCGTTTTGATTTATAAAAACAGTTTTCATAACTTTAGTAGTCTACAGAATGTTGGGCAGGGAGCTTACAGGGTTTTGCCCAAGCCTCCTATGCCACTGGAAAAACACGATGCTGATTTGACTTGCAATTACTGTTGTGAAGCTGGACATTGGAAAGTTGATTGTCCTTGTTACGGGGTCTAGTTTAGCTGACTACTTTTATTATGATATGCACGAACCCTGGAAGTTAGCACCTTGTTCTCATGTTCTGAATGCACACAGGCATTGCACCATTCCTGAATGTATGTCTTTCTTTTAGTCAATATAACCTACTATAACATGGTGTCAGAAGTTAGTGAACTTGCGCTTTTGTTCGTGTTTTAATTTGGAATATACTATGCAAGAGGAAGGTGGACCAAGAGCTGGTGTGGTTGCGGGGCATGGCATGGCTGCCCATATTCCCCCACCTTCACCTATGAGTTTCGCGGGTGACTGGTGTGCCAACTGGGAAACGTTCCGAGCCGAATTTGAGGATTATACACTGGTCACGGGTCTGTCTGGCAAACCGAAGAATGTGCAAGCTGCTATGCTACGGACTGTCATGGGAAGTGAGTGCAGACACATTTACCGTCATAATTTGACTCTCACTGAAGCTCAACGGGCTGATCCTAAAGACATACTGGATGCTCTGGATCTGTATTTCAACCCCGCGAAGAACATCATTTATGAGAGATACATGTTTGGACGTTGCAAGCAGGAAGACGGACAAACTATTGACACATTTGTTACTAGACTGAGGGAGAAAGCCACCACATGTGAGTATGGGCAATTAAAAGATTGTACTGGGCATTATGGACGAAGGCACACGGCGCAGACTGCTAAGGGAAAAGACTCTAACTCTTGTCGGTGCTATTGAAATGTGCCGCACAGCAGAACAGACTGATATTCAAATGAAAACGATCGAGTTTTCACGCTGCCGCTGTGCACGCAGTTGCTAAGCAACGGTTTAGGCCGAACAAATCGAAACAGAGCGATTCACCTCACGTCTCAGAAACAGACAACTTGTGCAAATACTGTGGCTACACACACCCTAGGGGCAGACAGCACTGTCCAGCATTTGGGAAAGTATGCAAGTCATGTGGAACACAAAATCACTTTGCAAAGATCTGTTTGAAGAGTAAGAAGAGTGAAAAGAAGTTGCACTGTGTAGATTATTCATCTGAGGATTCAGAGACAAACAATGATGGTGACATATACATGCACGAGTCTATTGGGGCAGTGCAAGCAAAAGGGAAGAAATGGTTTGTTACATTGCAAATTAATCAGAAGTCACAGCAGTGTCAGCTTGATTCAGGGGCCACTTGTGATGTAATGAGCTACAAAGACAAGGTGAAGTTGGCACCTAACACATCACTGCAACCCAGCAATACCAGACTAAAGCTGTATTCTGGTGACCTGTTGAGTTCCATGGGTATCTTCGAAACTGAGTGCATGATTAATGGCCAGACTCACCAACTGGCATTCGAAGTGGTCAAGACTAATCAAAAGCCCTTCTTATCAGGCTCCACCAGTGAGCACCTGGGACTCATTAAGTTCATGATTCCTGCAGCCGTGCATGCAAAAGAGCACACTTACTCCAGGGCACTGACTAAGGAACAGCTAATAAAAAGATAAGGGGATGTGTTTAGCTCACCTGTGAAACCAGTGCCTGGGGTAGTCCGTTTTGAGTTAGACCTGACCATTGCCCCTGTCCAATGCGCACCCCACAATTTTGCAATGAAAGCAGTTGTCAAAGCCTTGCTGGACCAATAACAGGCAGATGGACACATCACAGATGTTACTGAGCCAACCGACTGGATCAGCAATATGGTCATTGTTAAGAAGCCGGGCAAATTAAGAATTTGCTTGGATCCAAAATTCTTGAACAAAGTCCTGAAACGCTCACCTTATATCATGCCCACCCTGGAGGACATTTTATACAAGCTGCCGAAGGCAAGAGTTTTCACTTTGGTGGATGCCAGGCATGCGTTCCTACAGTGTAAGCTGGATGATGAGAGCAGCCTCATGACCACCTTCTGGACCCCTTGGGGCAGTAAACACTGGCTTAAACTACCTTTTGGGGTTTCTGTGGCCCCAGAGGTTTACCAGCGCAAACATGAGCTTCTGGCTGGGCTGAAAGGAGTTGAACCCATTGCCGATGACATTTTGGTCGTGGGCTGTGGAGACACAGATGAAGAGGCGGAGAGAGACCATGACATCAACTTGCAGGCATTGATGGAATGCTGTAAGGAGGTGAAACTCCACCTAAGCCTGACAAAATTGCAGTTCAAGTTGGCAGAGGTCCGCTTCCATGGACATGTTCTGACAGTCTCTGGGTTGAAGCCTGACCCTGAGAAAGTGAGGGCCATCATGGACATGCCTAACCCAGCGGACGTGAAGGGTGTGCCATGTCTCATAGGTTTTGCCAACTATCTGGCAAAGTTCATGCCACACCTGTCGGGTGTCTGTGAGCCACTGTGACGCTTACTGGACAAAGACACTCCATGGCACTGGCTCCCCAAGCATGATGCAGCTGTGTTTGAACTGAAATCCTTAGCCTCATCCATGCCAGTGCTGTGCTACTATGATGTCACTAGGCCTGTCACGGTGCAGAGCGACTCCAGCCAGAGCGGACTTGGGTGCTGCCTCATGCAGGAAGGTCAGCTGGTCGCTTTTGGATCAAGAGCACTCACACCTACAGAGAAGAATTACGCTCAAATTGAAAAGGAGTTTCTTAGTATTGTGTTCACGTGCCAGAGATTCCACCATTATCTGTATGGACATGACCTCGTGACAGTTGAGACCGATCACAAGCCCTTGATTTCTATATTCAGCAAGCCTCTTCTGAGTGTGCCTAAGAGACTCCAGAGCATGCTCCTGACGCTGCAGAACTACAACTTAGGAATTACCTACAAGCCTGGGCCTGAGATGTTCATTAGTGACACACTCAGCAGAGCAACAGCAAATTGTTTGGGCTGTGGCAAAGTTTACACGCGTCACAACATCTGTTCAATGCAGCAGGAACAAGATGTGCAATACATCAACCAGGCAGAGTACTTGAATGTGAGTGATCAGCGACTCGAACAGATTAGGAGACACACTGATGTGGATGACTGTCTGCAGTCTCTGAAGTCCACAGTGCTTGCGGGTTGGCCAGAAGCAAAAGAAGTCACGCCACACTGCATACGTGAGTACTGGCCTTTCCGTGATGGGATCAGTGTGCAGAACGGCATCCTTTTTCGGGGACAAAAGGTTATCATACCCAAGTCGATGCATCCAGAGATGCTTGCCCACATCCACTCGAGCCATATTGGCGGAGACGCCTGCTACAGGCAAGCTAAAGAGACCCTCTACTGGCCCAATATGCAGGCAGAAATAAGAGACTTTGTCAGTGCATGCTTGACCTGCAATGAATATGCGCACAAACAGCAGAAAGAGTCCATGCTTTCACATGAACTGCCCACACGACCATGGCAAATTGTCAGTATGGATTTGTTTGCACACAGACAGAAGGAATACCTGCTTATCGTTGATCATTATTCTGATTTTTGGGAGATTGAGCTGCTGCCGGACCTGTCGGCAGACACCGTTATTAAGCGCTGCAAGTCCCAATTCGCCCGTCATGGCCAGCCAGACAAAGTTATCTCGGACAATGGCCCACAGTTTGGCTCTCTGTTCAAGCAATTTGCCCTTGAGTGGGAATTTGACCATGTGACCTCCTCACCAAGACACCCAAAAGCAAATGGGAAAGCAGAGTCTGCTGTTAAGATTGCGAAAAACATCCTGCACAAGGTGGCATGTGACGGAACAGACCCTTGGAAAGCTGTATTACACTGGAGAAACACACCCACAGAGAACATAGACAGCAGCCCTGCACAACGCCTCATGTCAAGAAGGCTCAAAACGTCTATTCCCATGACGAACAGGCTTCTTGAACCATGTGTGGTGGTAGGGGTTACAGAGAGGTTGAGTCATCGCCGACAGATCACAAAGCACTTCTACGATCGGACAGCAAGGGATTTACCAGAGCTGAAGATTGGTGAGAACATTAGAATGAAGCCCATGCAAGGTGATACGTCTGGTTGCTGGAGACTTGGAACCTGCCTTCGCCAGGTCACACCACGCTCTTATCTGGTGAATGTTGATGGCACATTATACCGGCGCAATAGAGTGGATCTGAGAGTGGCAGAGCCTACCGCTTCAGCGGCCATAGACGTAAATGAGCCCATACATACAACTGCGCCTGAGGCCAGTCCCTCGGTACCCGAAACACCTGAGGTTGTGTCAAGCCCTGTCAGATCTGCTCCTGTCGATTCCCCGACACCTGGATGGCAGCCATCTCCCCATACAGGCACCTACACCAAAGCAGGGAGGCTTTCAAAGCTGCCTGAGAGACTTGATCTGTGAACTGTAGCTTACCGCAAATGTTAAAGGCCACATGACACAGGGAGTCATACTGTTTACACCTTATGTTTAAGAAAAAAAAAGTAATGAATGTATTGTTTTTTACAGCTCTAGTCATTTTATTGATAGATCTACGGGTTTGTTTCTATGGATTCACATAGGACAAGTTTAACTCTTACATTTTAAGAGTGGTTATGACTGCACTATTTTCTGAAGTAAGTTCAGGTAATTCGTTATGTTTTGTGGTCTTCTTGATTTTTGTAAAGGAGGATGTTACGGGGTCTAGTTTAGCTGATGACTTTTATTATGATAGGCACGAGCCCCGGAAGTTAGGACCTTGTTCTCATGTTATGAATACACACAGGCATTGCACCATTCCTGAATGTCTGTCTTTCTTTTAGCCAATATAACCTACTATAACAGTCCTGTGCTTAAAAATAAAACAAGACAGTTTAGTTATCAAGCGCAGGCTAGAACAACTGTTTTAGCATCATCTTTGATAATTAGGCCTAAAGTAAAGACTGTTGATAGGCCCTGTAAAAGTGATTTGGCTGCAGATTGTTTAATGTCCTATCTGCTTTTTATTACAGATGGCTGTGTCTTTTTGCCTGGTCATGATGTTCCAGTGAGAATTTTGCATGATACGGGCGCAGTGGATTATTTTGTTTTGCAATCTGTGTTGCTGTTTTCTGAACAATTTTCTTATTTGTGGCATTGGGATAAGCACTGTATCTGTTCCTTTGCATAAACTTAATATCCAGTAGATTTTGTACAGAGAGAAGTGGCTTTGGGCATTCGTCCAGCTCTGCCTGTGGATGGAGTTCATATGATCTTGGGCAATGCGATTGGGGGCAAAAGGGTTTGGGCTGACACTCCTTCACCTGTCGTTTTTGTTCCCCAAAGCAAATGTGCCATTTGAAGATGACTCTTCAAATGCAGTTTGTGTGGTTACACGTTCTATGCCTCGTTCAGGTCAGTGCGCAGCGAATGCTGATCAGAAGGAGAGTTCGAAGTCTGTGCTGTGTGTGCCTGATCTGTCATCTTTGCCTTTTCCTTTGTCAGCTAAGGAGTTGGGTGATGATCAATCTATGGTAAGGAGCCGATGCTGGCTGACTTGTTTTCTAATGTGCTTTCTTTTATAGATATACAGAGAGTGGCTCGTGGATATTTCACTGATAACGGAGTTTTGTTTCATAAATGGGTGCCACAGTGGGATAAGTTTGTGGGAGAAGCTATAATCCAGGTGGTGGTCCCAACTAAACATCGAAATTTAATTTTGCAGGTGGCTCACAATCAGTGTGGTCATGGTGGTGTCAGGAAAACCTATGATCGTATCCTCAGATATTTCTTTTGGCCTTGTGTTAAAAGGGATGTGTCCGCTTAAATCAAGACCTGTTATACATGTCAAGTTACGAGTAAGCCTAATCAAAAGCTTAAGCTGGTCCCATTGCATCCCATTCCTGCTTTTGGAGAACCTTTTGAGTACCTTGTTATTGATTGTGTAGGCCCACTCCCATGATCAAAAAGTGGTTGCAATTACATATTTACCATCATGTGCTTGAATACTCATTATACGTTTACATATCCTTTGCGCACTATCTCGACGAAATCTGTACTTAAAGCCCTGTCTCAGTTTGTCTATTTTTGGAATTCCTAGATTTGTGCAAAGTGATAAAGGTTCGAATTTCACCTCTTGTATTTTTTCTGAGGTTTTAAAACAATTGCATATTGAACATCTGACTTCGACAGCTTATCACGCTCAGTCTCAAGCCTCTCAAGCGTTTTCATCAAACTATGAAGTCGTTCTTGCGTGCTTACAGCATTCAATTAGATGCGGACTGGGAAGAAGCTCTTCTGTGGCTTATGCTTGCAGTTCGCGAGGTAGTCCAAGAAAGTACAGGCTTTAGCCCAAATTATTTAGTATTCGGGCATAAAGTTTGGGGAATTGTCTGTTTTGAGTGAGGTTGGGAATAAAACTGAACCGCCTAAAAGTATTGAGGCCTATGTGAATGGCTTCAAGGATCGATTGTCTCGAATGCGTGAAATTGCACAGGAAAACCTGCAGTATGCGCAGAGGAAAATGAAGCGTTTATATGACTGCACAGTTGAACTCCGTTCATTTGAAGAGGGTGATCATGTCCTTGTGCTTCGCCCATTAGTTAGTTCGCCTTTTGAGTCAGTTTGATGGTCTATACACGGTCTTGCGCAAAGTCTCTGATGAAAATCATTTGGCTTCTACTCTGTCTCGTAGGAAGAAATCCACTCTGTTCCATGTGACTATGATGAAGCCCTATTATGATTCGTTTTTTGTTCAACTTTTTTTAACCTCGGCTCCAGTGTTTAATTCTAGTCCATGTAACGAAACCGAGAGTGAGCTTGTTTCGCCCAGTGATAGAATTTTAAGGGGGCATTTAAAAAATTCTGAATGTTTGGCCCAGCTGGATAATTTGCTTGCATATTTGTCGTCTCAGTGGGTTGAGCTGATTCAGCTCATTAAGTATCCCACTTTGTTTGGTGATACCCCATCTAGAATGACATGGATTGAGCATGATATTGATATAGGTGACTTTGCGCCGATTAAACATTTTTATTGTGTGTCTCCAGAAAAACAAAAATTGATGGAGGCTGAAATTCAATACATGCTTGATGATAAAATCGCTGTGCCGTCCTTTTCTGAATGGGCCTCTCCATGTATTCTTCTCGACAAACTGGACAAAATTGTTCATTTTTGTACAGATTTTGGTAGGGTTAAGTGTCACTAAAAGTGATAGCTTCCCATTACCCAGAATTGAGGATTGCATCGACGAAGTTGGATCAGCCAAATTTGTAACTAAACTGGACCTTTTAAAAGGTTATTGGCAAGTGCCGCTTACACCAAGGGCACAGGATATTACGTCTTTCATAACACCATTTGGTGTAGTGGTTAGCACTGTCGCCTCACAGCAAGAAGGTCCTGGGTTCGAGCCCCGGGGCCGGCGAGGGCCTTTCTGTGTGGAGTTTGCATGTTCTCCCCGTGTCCGTGTGGGTTTCCTCCGGGTGCTCTGGTTTCCCCCACAGTCCAAAGACATGCAGGTTAGGTTAACTGGTGACCCTAAATTGACCGTAGGTGTGAATGTGAGTGTGAATGGTTGTCTGTGTCTATGTGTCAGCCCTGTGATGACCTGGCGACTTGTCCAGGGTGTACCCCGCCTTTCGCCCGTAGTCAGCTGGGATAGGCTCCAGCTTGCCTGCGACCCTGTAGAAGGATAAAGCGGCTAGAGATAATGAGATGAGATGAGAACACTATTTGGGCTGTATTCTTATACAGTAATGATTTTCAGGTTATGTACCGGTAATGCACCAGCCAGTTTTCAGAGACTTATGAATCGTATATCTGGTTTAGATGGATGTGCTGTATATCTTGATGATCTGGTTCTTTTTAGTGACACTTGAGTTTCTCATTTGCAGAGGCTCAAGTCAGTGTCTGATCGCTTGACCGAGGCGCAGCTTACCGTGAACCTGGCAAAGTGTGAGTTTGCCAGGGCCATGGTGACATACCTCGGGAAAGTTGTTGGGAATGGTGAAGTGCATCCTATGCATGCAGAAAAATTGTGGCCATTCAACAGTATCCGCCTCCTGTTACAAAAAAAGGTCTGTGCCGATTTTTGGGTTTGGTTGTTTTTTATCGGTGTTTCTGCTGAAACTTCTCAATTTTTGTCTCCTTTGACTACTCTTAAGGGATGGGGAGAAGTATGTGTGGACATCAAATTGTCAACGAGCGTTTGAAAATGTGAAGTCCATTCTTTGTTCTGCTCCTGTTTTGGCCGCTCTGGAGTTTGATAAGTGTTTTTCGTTACAGGTGGATGCCAGTAACGTTGGGGCTGGTGGTGTTCTAATCCAAGCTGATGATCAGGGAGTTTTTCATCCCATTTGTTTCTTTTTGAAGAAATTGTTCTTATCAGCTGCATTATTCAGTGGTGGAAAAGGAAGCATTAGCTTTAATTTGGGCTTTGCAACATTTCGCAGTGGGCGGCATGGTGGTGTAATGGTTAGCGCTGTCGCCTCACAGCAAGAAAGTCCAGGTTCAAGCCCCGTGGCCGGCGAGGGCCTTTCTGTGTGGAGTTTGCATGTTCTCGCCGTGTCCACGTGGGTTTCCTCCGGGTGCTCCGGTTTCCCCCACAGTCCAAAGACATGCAGATTAGGTTAACTTGTGACTCTAAATTGACCGTAGGTGTGAATGTGAGTGTGAATGGTTGTCTGTGTCTATGTGTCAGCCTGGCGACTTGTCCAGGGTGTACCCCGCCTTTCGCCCGTAGTCAGCTGGGATAGGCTCCAGCTTGCCTGCGACCCTGTAGAAGGATAAAGCGGCTAGAGATAATGAGATGAGAACATTTCGCAGTATACATAAATTGTGGTGTATCGTTGACCATTTTTACAGATCATAATCATTTGACCTTTATGAATTCCTTGAAGTGTCCAAATCAGCATTTAGTTTGCTGGTCATTGTTTTTAGTCATATTGCTTAGACATTAGGCATATTAAAGGGTCCGATAATGTTGTGGCCGATGCTCTGTCCCATGCTTGACTGTCATGCTCTGCTTGTCCTTTTCTCTTTGGCTCTTGTCTTTCTCCATTCTTAATTTACTCCTAGGTGCTATGGTTGCTGGGTGGTTGGGGAGATGGAGAGTTGCGGATAGGGAACGCCTGCTATGGATGACATGGTTTTGCACAGGATGGGCCCGTTTGTATCTATGTGCTGGATGGGTGTGGATTGTTCTTGCTTTGAAAACTATTATCCCATGGGGTTCTTCGTTTTCTTTTGGGGGGGGGGGGTGACGACTCTGAGCGCTGCTGCCGCTGCTCTTTTTGTGAGCGCTCATGGGCGTGGCTCTGGCGCTTGTTAAGGCCGTGCCTGATTTGCTCCCTTTAAAAGGGCAGTCTTGGAGATGATGTTGGCTGTTGACGCTGCTCCTTTGTTGGGCTGCTCGTGTTCCTGGGCATACGTCTGCTGTTTTGCTTTGTTTTTCATTATGGTTTTGTTTTGTATTTTTCTTTTCATGCATTTAGTTTTATCATACTAATATTGCATGTCTGAAATGTTTAATATTATTGATTTAAGTAAATTCTTTCAGTATTTGGTAATTTGTGTCCCGTGTCGTCCTTGGTTTTGTTGTGATTCTGAGCCAGATCGTGACAAATGTCATTTATGTTCCAATTTTCAAGTGGTCTGTTTTAATGTGTGAGTGTCATCATTATTACCAGGGTGCTAATTTTTTGTCTCTGACCATTTTCCTTTTAAGAGGAGCTACATTGTCTAAGGTATGGTGGACCGTTGACTCTAAGCATTCAGTTGCCTGATCCAGTTCTGCAGGAGCTGACAGTGACCCAATCAAAGTTAATATCTCTGGGAGATAATTTATAAAGCTCTGTGCAGTAGTTGACCTGAATGTAGGTTTAATACAGTAGCGTGGTGAGGCGCATATATTACTGAGACATATTTTGAATGAGATGAGATAATGATCTGAGAACTTCAGACTGTGGAAGTATGACTATATTTGCTACGTTTAAACCAAATTTTAATATTAGATTGAGGGTGTGACCACCATTATGGATTGATCCTATGACATTCTGATTAATCCCTACTCTAAGTACAGTCGCCACCTACTGTCTAAGAACTACAACAGTCCGTCTAAGGACTACAACTCCCAGCCAACTTCCGCGTTGACCTATGTCACGCCTGGGTGGGATCACCAACGTCACATCCTCCAGGAAGGCATAAGTAACAGCACATGTTTCCGCTTCCTCCTCTCTCTTCTGGATTTCAAGCCGTCTGGACACAAAGAGATTTGCTCCGCTGATAAAGACGTCTTTTCTTTTCGTCAAGAATCAGTTTCGCACTTTTCTTTCACCTTTGGCCACGGTTGATCCTAGAATCGCGCGATTTTAAACTCAACTTGAGCTACAACCGGTTTCCATTTGTTCCTTATACGTACGTATGGACTGCAGCCCAAAGCAGTTAATTTAAAGTTAAGAAGCGGTTAAGTTAAGATCCCTTCTAACTGAAAGCTGTGCACATTGTTTAATCAGAGTTTTTCTTCCCACGAGCTACGAAGCGTCGGACCAAGAATTCTCTGCTTTCCACAGACGTGCTCCACGAGCTCCTGTGAAACTCGGCCTCTTCAAGAATTCTCTGCTTTCTACAAAAAGGGTGAGATACTGAAGTAAGACTTGGCATTTTGGGCAAAAAAACTAGTCTTAGGAATTAGTTTATTTACTTAGTGTGAATTTAAACTCAGGAACGGTTTAATTGTTTACACTGTAGACACGCAGTGTGTTGAATTGATGATTGTTCTATTTTGTTTTAATCTCTCAATTGTTTAATAGATAGGCTGTTGCATGCTTTCTTCTTTTCCTTTCTAACATTTTAATTTCATTCTTACATATCTTTTGACCTTATCAAGATTTCAGTGGATTTAGTAATGTTATAAGCTAGTGAAGTTAGCCTACAGCTAATTCTTTTGTCCCATTAGCATCCAGGGCTAATTGTATTGTCTCAAGGGAACACGTGGAGGCCCTCCTCCACAGGCCTCACAAACACACCTTAGCTAGCATCCCTTTGTCTTAGCTAGCGACACAAGGCTAATCTGCATCTCCACACGTGGCCAACACATCTTAGCTAGCAACCAGAGCTAAATCCTTTGTTCTCAAACCCCACGTGGTGACACCCCCCCCCTTAGCTAGCCTTCCTTTGCCTTAGCTAGCAACACAAAGCTAATTCTTTTGTCTTAGCAACCAAAACTAATTATTTTGAGTTAGCTATCAGAGCTAATTATTTTGTGTAGGCCACACACACAAGGCCTCTCGCACTCTCTCTCTCTCTCACACACACACACACACACACACATGCTCATCAAGTATATATCATATTTGTATATATTTCAATTGACATTATTAATTTTTATCTTTGTTATAATAAATTCATTTATTATTGAAACTGTGTGTTTATTTGTGTTCCAATATCTTTGAAGTACCCAATCTCAAAGAATTCAAAGGTGCATATGAGTTATGTAATATGGTAAGTGATCATAATAATTTGGAATATACCATAATTTAGCTGTTTGATAATTTATTATTAAGCACCAAAATTAATGGTATTAATTAATGAGACTGATTCAATGAGACTGATTCAATTTAATTATTAACCTCAGATTTAATGAGATTGATCACTCAATTACCAATTGCACCTACACTACTGAATCTAAAATGGACACAAACATTGTTTTCAAATGGTTTTCTGGGTTATTGAAGTGAATATTAAAATCTCCAACAACTAAAGCTTTGTTTAAGGAAATAACCAGATCTGAGATAAAATTTGCAAATTCAGAAAGAAATATGGCCCCAGGGGCCTGTAAATAATAAGTAATGGAATTAACTGTGTAGACCTATTTTCCAAGGCTACATACATTATATTAGTATGAAGAACTTCAAATGTATTAAATTTATAACCAGGTTTTTGTGTTACACCTAGATAATCATTATAAATAACCGCAACGCCGCCTCCTCTTCCAGTTAGACAAGGCTGGTGTATTTAACTATCCAGGAGGACTAGCTTCATTAAATGCTATATATAAATTTGGCTTAATCCATGTTTCAGTTAAACAAAGTACATTAAACTCTTGATCAGTAAGTTAATTAACCATTAGTGCTTTAGATGTAAGCAATCTAATATTTAATAGCCCCACCTTTAGATCAAAGGTGCTGGCAGCAGCTGTACAGTCAGTATGATCTAATTTTATATTGATTAGGTTACTAGAAAAAACTCTCTGAATATTTCTACCTTTTTATTTAACTCAGGGAACAGACACAGTCTTCATGTTGTGGACCCTGAGTGACAACTCTGTGCAGCTAGCAGACAGTCGGTTTAGCCTGTTCATCTGCTCCCTGGCCTTGGCTCTGGATTGTCAGAAATTAACTAGGCCTGTTCTGAGACTATGACCTATGCTGCAGGAAATGAGAGCAGCACCTTCCTGAGTGGGATGGATACTGTCCCGCCCTAACAGGCCAGCAGTGCTCTCAAAATTAGCCCAATTATGTATAAAGCCCACACTGTTTTCAGAGCACCACCTTGACAACCAGCAGTTCAGCAACCATAACCTGCTTGTGGCAGTTCCCTATGTATGAGTGGAGCACAGAGGATGGCAGGACAGAGATCAGGTTGACACACAGCTTTATTGTCACACTTTTCAGGTTGACAACTATGTTTTTAGCGTTTACAGACACACACACACACTCGGTATCTGATTCCGGGGAGAGCTCCTCTGCTCTCGCTCTCCCTCCTTAAATAGGGCGTGGTCACTGGGAAGACACAGACAAACACAGGTTAATTGTAGTCATGTGTAGTGATTCTGCCACTTACCTTCCCTGACTCCGCCCTCCTGTCACAAACCGGCGCTTGACCACGCCCCCGCTGCCACATACCCCCACCGCCCGACTCAGGCCGGGCGGCCGTCCAGCCCGCAGCCGACTCCCCTCCCCTCCCCCTCTATGGGAGAGGAAGTCCGCCATGACCATCTGCGCCCCCGGCCTGTGGACCACCTTAAAGTTGAAGGGTTGGAGTGCCAGATACCAATGAGTGATCCGTGCATTGGCATCTTTCATGCGGTGGAGCCACTGGAGGGGCGTGTGGTCCGAACAGAGGGTGAACAGGCGCCCCAGCAGGTAGTAACGGAGGGCGAGGACCACCCACTTGATCGCCAGACACTCCTTTTCAATGGTGCCGTAGCGCCCCTCACGCACTGACAGCTTCCTACTGATGTAGAGGACGGGGCGGTTCTCCCCCTCCACCTCCTGGGACAAAACTGCCCCCAGCCCTCTGTCCAACGCATCGGTCTGCAACACAAAGGGGAGAGAAAAGTCAGGGGAGTGTAGAAGTGGCCCCCCACACAGTGCAGCCTTTACCTCTGAAAAAGCCCACTGGCATTGCTCCGTCCACTGGACCGGATCTGGGCCCCCCCCTTTTTAGTGAGATCAGTCAGCGGGCTGGTGACATCCGAATAATTAGGTATAAACCTACGGTAATAGCCAGCCAGCCCCAGGAACTGCCTCACCCCTTTTTGGTCTTGGGCCTCGGGCAGGCCGCAATCGCTGCCGTCTTATTAATTTGGGGACGCACCTGCCCGTTGCCCAAGTGGAAGCCCAGATACCGTACTTCCACCCGCCCAATCGCACACTTCCTTGGGTAGGCTGTGAACCCCGCTCGCCTCAGCGACCTAAGGATGGCCCTCAGATGTTCAAGGTGCCTCGGCCAGTCATTACTATAGATGATATCATCTAGATACGTGGCCGCGTACGTGGCGTGGGGGCGGAGGACCCTATCCATCAGCCGCTGAAACGTAGCGGGTGCCCCAAACAGCCCAAACGGAAGGGTGATGAATTGGTGTCAACCAAACGGTGTGGAAAAGGCCGTTTTTTCTTGGGATAGGGGAGTCAAGGGGATCTGCCAATATCCCTTCATCAAATCCAGTGTCGAATAAAAGCGAGCAGTGCCGAGTCGATCGAGCAACTCACGAATACGAGGCATTGGGTACGCATCAAATTTAGACACCGTGTTGACTTTTCTGTAGTCCACACAGAACCAGACCGACCCGTCGGCCTTGGGTACCAAGACCACCGGGCTGCTCCAGTCACTGTGGGACTCCTCAACGATGCCCATTTCGAGCATGGTCTCAAGTTCTTCCCGAACCACCTTTTTTTTGTGTTCGGGTAGTCTGTAAGGGCGGCTACGCACTACTACCCCCGGGGGCGTCTCTATTTGGTGCTCTATGAGGTTAGTGCGACCGGGCAGGGGCGAGAACACATCCGAAAGCTCGGTCTGCAACTGGGCGACCTCCGTGAGTTGGGTCGGGGAGAGGTGGTCTCCACAGGGGACCGGAGAGGTACGTGATGTCAATGCCCCTTTCTGAACCTCCGGCCCCATCTCCGCCTTCTCCGGAACCACCGACACCAACGCCACGGGGACCTCCTCATTCCAGAGTTTAAGCAGATTGAGGTGGTAAATCTGTAGCGCCCCACCCCTGTCCATTCGCCTTACCTCATAGTCGACGTCCCCGACTCGCTGTGTGACCTCAAAGGGTCCTTGCCACTTGGCGACCAATTTGGAGCTCGACGTGGGCAACAGTACGAGTACCTTATCTCCTGGTGTGAACTCTCTAAGGCGCGTACCCTTGTTGTACAGGCGGGCTTGCCGTTCTTGGGCCTGCCACAAATTCTCCTGGGTTAGGTGGGTGAGCGTGTGGAGTTTTGCGCGCAGGTCCATAACGTATTGAATTTCGTTCTTACTTTGTGAAGGTCCCTCCTCCCAATTTTCCCGCAGCACGTCTAGAATGCCGCGCGGCTTACGCCCATATAATAATTTGAATGGGGAGAACCCCGTGGAGGCTTGGGGAACCTCTCGCACTGAAAACAAGAAGGGTTCGAGCCACTTATCCCAATTACGTGCATCCTCACTTACGAATTTTTTAATTATATTTTTGAGGGTGCGGTTGAACCGTTCCACTAAACCGTCCATTTGTGGGTGATACACGCTGGTGCGGATTGGCTTAATCCCCAATAACCCATACCGTTCGCGCAGTGTCCGTGACATAAGTGTGGTGCCTTGATCAGTCAGAATCTCTTTCGGGATTCCAACTCGGGAGATAACGCAGAAGAGCGCCTCTGCAATACTGCGTGCTGAGATATTGTGCAGAGGCACTGCTTCCGGGTATTGCGTTGCACAGTCCACCAGAAGTAATATAAAGCGGTACCCTCGTGCTGACCGATCTAATGGCCTGACAAGATCCATCCCAATCCTTTCGAACGGGGTCTCGATTAATGGCAGAGGGCACAAAGGCGCTTTTGGAATGGCCGCGGGGTTTACTAACTGGCATTCGCGGCACGCCGTACACCACCTACGAACATCGCCGCGAATCCCCGGCCAATAGAATTGGACCATTATTCGGGCTAGTGTCTTATCCTGCCCTAAGTGTCCAGCCATGGGATTAAAGTGAGCTGCCTGGAATACCAATTCCCGGCGGCTCTTTGGAATTAAAAGTTGCGTGACTCGCTCTTTCGTCTGAGTGTCCTGCGTCACTCGGTATAACCTATCCTTCATAATAGAGAAATAGGGAAGGACGGGGTGGTGTTCGGCGGGAGCATTTGACCATCGATTACTCTCACTTGGTCAAACGCATGTCGCAGAGTCTCGTCTCGCGATTGCTCTAACGGGAAATCCACGAGGGATTGAGGAGGAGCCGGGGGCTCCTGACTCTGACACGGGGATGACGTAGACGGCTCTGTGACAGCTGCTCCCGCCAAAGCGACACTGGGACCTCCCCCTGCTAAATGGCAGGACCCACTCTCTACTAAGTGCATCATTAAATCCCAAAATCCCGGCCAATCAGTCCCCAAAATTAAAGAGTGGGTAAGGCGAGGATTAACCGCCGCCTTCACTATAACTTTTTCCCCTCTGAAAAAAATGTTGACCGACACCAAAGGGTAGCTGTGAATGTCCACGTGCACACACAACACCTTCACCCCCTGTGCTCCCCCCAATGCCTCGTTTTGAACCAGGCTTTGGTGAATTGAGGTCTGATTACAACCAGAATCTACCAACGCCTGATATGTATCCCCTTGAATACTCACCGGTATGCGATACACTCCGGCCCAATTGAGGGCAGCCTCTGGCACGTCGGGGATCCGAACCACCGCGCCCACCTCCATCGCCGTGCACTGCTGTTGGAGGTGGCCTGGCTCCCCGCAGCGCCAGCAGACCGGCCCGGGCTTTCCCTCTGTACCGGTGTTCTGGGGCTCACTCACCTGAGGTGGGGGAGAGACAGACACAGAAGGGAGAAACAGGAGGGCACCGCGGGTGCGGCGGGCCGGCTGGGGAGGTGCCAGCCCCCGCCTCCGTAGTGGGGGAATGGGGCAAGGACGGGACACAGGAGGAGGGGGAGAGAGAGAAGAGGAGAGAAGAGAAGATGCCGTCTGCTGTCCTGCCGCTGGGACAGCCGCCAAATGGTCCTCCGCCAGCTCGACTGCCTGATCCAGCGACGCCAGGCGGTGGCACTGGACCCACTCCGCGGTTCCTGCTGGCAAGCGAGCGATGAACTGTTCCAGCACCACCTGGTCGATGATTCCCTCAGCGTCGCAGTTGTCGGCTCTCAACCACCGCCAGCAGGCATCCCAGAGCTGCTGGCCAAACACAAATGGCCTGCCGACTTCCTCCAAGCGCAACGCGCGGAAGCGCTGGCACTGCTGTTCTGGGGTGCGCCCCACGCACTGGAGGACGGCCCGGCGGAGGTCCGCGTAGGCCAGCCGGCGGTTGGCGGGGAGCTGTAGCGCGGCCAGCTGTGCCTCTCCCATTAGCAGGGGGAGGAGGCACGTCGCGCGCTGCTCCATCGACCACCCCGAGGCTTCGGCGACCTGCTCGAAGAGCGTGATGAATGCCTCGGGGTCATTCTGCGGGCCCATCTTGGTGACGGTGAGGGGAGATGGACCCGCAGTAGGAGCACTGGTGGACCCCGCCGACGCGAGGAGGTGCTGGAATGCCTCTCGAGCTTCTTGTTGGGCCAGCACCAGGGCCTCGAAGTGTCGCTCTTGCTCCTTCCGGAGGGTGACGAGCGCCTGGTGCTGGCTTTGCTGGGCCGTGGCGAGGGCGTGGACCAGGTCGGTGAATGGGGAGGACTCCATGGGGCTGCTCGGCTGGTACTCCACTTTTCCCGGGTTTCGGCACCACTGTGGCAGTTCCCTATGTATGAGTGGAGCACAGAGGACGGCAGGACAGAGATCAGGTTGACACACAGCTTTATTGTCACACTTTTCAGGTTGACAACTATGTTTTTAGTATTTACAGACACACACACACACTCTGCGTCTGATTCCGGGGACAGCTCCTCTGCTCTCGCTCTCCCTCCTTAAATAGGGCGAAGACACAGACAAACACAGGTTAATTGCAGTCAGGTGTAGTGATTCTGCCACTTACCTTCCCTGACTCCACCCTCCTGTCACAAACCAGCGCTTGACCATGCCCCCGCTGCCACATTGCTGTAAGCTACATCACCATGCGACATTGGGATGGAGCCAGAGCATACTACAACATCGGACATCACTGAGTTGTCACCCATTTGCCATGCTGTAAGGGCTCTAATGCTGGAGTTGGGGGATTACTAACTCCACCTAGGGCATCGAGACTTTCCCCTACAGAAACTACACTGTTCTCACGCTCACTGGCCTTCTCTAAAGCCTGGATACGCGCTTCTATCTTGTCTGTCAGAGAGCTAACTAATCTGCACTTATCACAAATAAAGCTATCACTAGCAACGGAGGAAGAATGACTAAACATCCTGCACTCAGCACACTGAAAAGGCTGAAGGTGTGCCATGATGAAAGGATTCACACACCTTAATCGAAGATCTGTTGATATTAAAGCAGATCCGATGTGGATGGCCTCCGCTTGTGGTCTTTACGCAGGAGGAGAAAAAAAAGCTTCCGGTTTTGGCATTCTTCCGAAAAAAGAGAGAGGAAAAAAACGGAAAAAGGAAAACGAAAGTGGAAAGTACAAAAAGGAAAGCGACAGTACAATAAAAATGAAGGGTATACTGGAAAGTTATTTATAGAAAAAAAATTTAAAAGATTAGTCATTAATGCCAACACTCGCGGAAAAAAAGACTCATTGCAAACAACTTGGGAACCAGGAAGTGCGTAGCACAGAATGCGCATGCACAACCCAATCGCCAATTGTCACCAAGATGTCATACATGTGCTGTCCCCATAATAATCCCGTTTCTAATCCTATCCAACTTTGTCACTCCCAATAGAAATCTCCGCATCTTCAACTATGACTGATAAAAGAAGGTTGCCAGCAAAAGTGAATGCGAAAGTGTACAAGACAGTAGTAAGACCAGCTATGTTGTATGGTTTGGAGACAGTGGCACTGACAAAAAGGCTGAACTGAACTTTCCAGTTCAGCCTTTTTGTCAGTGTCACTGTCTCCAAACCATACAACATAGCTGGTCTTACTACTGTCTTGTACACTTTCGCATTCACTTTTGCTGGCAACCTTCTTTTATCAGTCATAGTGTCAACATTTAAAGTTCCAACATTCAATTCCACTCTCCTGCCTTTTCCATTCTAATGTTTCTTCCGAATTTGCCTTCCACCTCTCTTTCTCCTCCTTTTCCCACAGGTAGCATAGTTTCCATTCATACCCTACTGGGTATGAAAGTCCTCTTCATCATCCGCATACAGTGGTGCTTGAAAGTTTGTGAACCCTTTAGAATTTTCTATATTTCTGCATAAATATGACCTAAAACAACATCAGATTTTCACACAAGTCCTAAAAGTAGATAAAGAGAACCCAGTTAAACAAATGAGACAAAAATATTATACTTGGTCATTTATTTATTGAGGAAAATGATCCAATATTACATATCTGTGAGTGGCAAAAGTATGTGAACCTTTGCTTTCAGTATCTGGTGTGACCCCCTTGTGCAGCAATAACTGCAACTAAACATTTCTGGTAACTGTTGATCAGTCCTGCACACCGGCTTGGAGGAATTTTAGCCCATTCCTCTGTACAGAACAGCTTCAACTCTGGGATATTGGTGGGTTTCCTCACATGAACTGCTCGCTTCAGGTCCTTCCACAACATTTCGATTGGATTAAGGTCAGGACTTTGACTTGGCCATTAGAAAACATTAACTTTATTCTTCTTTAACCATTCTTTGGTAGAATGACTTGTGTGCTTAGGGTCGTTGTCTTGCTGCATGACCCACCTTCTCTTGAGATTCAGTTCATGGACAGATGTCCTGACATTTTCCTTCAGAATTTGCTGGTATAATTCAGAATTCATTGTTCCATCAATGATGGCAAGGCGTCCTGGCCCAGATGCAGCAAAACAGGCCCAAACCATGATACTACTACCACCACTATGTTTCATAGATGGGATAGGGTTCTTATGCTGGAATGCAGTGTTTTTCTTTTTACCAAACATAATGCTTCTCATTTAAACCAAAAAGTTCTATTTTGGTCTCATCCGTTCACAAAAAATTTTTCCAATAGCCTTCTGGCTTGTCCACGTGATCTTTAGCAAACTGCAGACAAGCAGCAATGTTATTTTTGGAGAGCAGTGGCTTTCTCTTTGCAACCCTGCCATGCACACCATTGTTGTTCTGTGTTCTCCTGATGGTGGACTCATGAACATTAGCATTAGCCAATGTGAGAGAAGCCTTCAGTTGCTTAGAAGTTACCCTGGGGTCTTTTGTGACCTTGCCAACTATTTCATGCCTTGCTCTTGGAGTGATCTTTGTTGGTCGACCACTCCTGGGGAGGGTAACAATTGTCTTGAATTTCTTCCATTTGTACACAATCTGTCTGACTGTGGATTGGTGGAGTCCAAACCCTTTAGAGAGGGTTTTGTAACCTTTTCCAGCCTGATGAGCATCAACAACGCTTTTTCTGAGGTCCTTAGAAATTTCCTTTGTTCGTGCCATGATACACTTCCACAAACATGTGTTGTGAAGATCAGACTTTGATAGATCCCTGTTCTTTAAATAAAACAGGGTGCCCACTCACACCTGATTGTCATCCCGTAGATTGAAATCACCTGACACTAATTTCATCTTCAAATTAACTGCTAATCCTAGAGGTTCACATACTTTTGCCACTCACATATATGTAATATTGGATCCTTTTCCTCAATAAATAAATGACCAAGTATAATATTTTTGTCTCATTTGTTTAACTGGGTTCTCTTTATCTACTTTTAGGACTTGTGTGAAAATCTAATGATGCTTTACGTCATATTTATGCAGAAATATAGAAAATTCTAAAGGGTTCACAAACTTTCAAGCACCACTGTAGTTGATTTGGCATGAGTTTTATGCTGGATGCCCTTTCTGACGTAACCCTCCCCATTTATCCGGGCTTGGGACTGGCACAAACAATGCACTGGCTTGTGCAAACCCAGTGGCTGGATTGATAAAGTCCTCCAACAGTGACAGCATTAATCATAACCAATTTTCTGACATAGTTTCATTGAATCTGGATATGATTAGTTTCAAATAACTACCATGAAACATGCTTCCTTCTCTGTAAAATCCCATTCCTCACATCTGTCATTCCACACATAGTGTTTGTGAGAGAGAGTATAATAGTGTGTGAAAAAGGATTTATTGTGTGTGTATGTGAGAGTGTGTGTGAGAGTGTATGATGGTGTGTAAGAGAGAATATTATAGTGTGAGAGAGTATGAGGGTGTGTGAAAGTTTTGATGGTATGGATGTTTTGATGAAGGGAGATAGAACTTCCTTTTCACTGCATAATAAACGAAGGAAGGACTTTGAAAAGTCCACAGTAAGAGCAAGGTAGCCTCTGGAAAGAAAATCTCCTTGAGTTCATTAGAAACAAAAAAAGATCCAGGTCCAACCCCCAAGCCTCCACAATAATGAACAGGCCAGGGGTCTCCACACTAAGTCTCTTAGACATAGAGTAATCTCTGCAGAAACTGGAGGCGAAAAGCATCAACTCTGCTCACCAGGTGCACAAGGCCTTGCCCCCCTTCTACTTTTGAGTAAAAACAAATCACCTTGGGGTACCCAGTGCAGCTTGTCCTAAAAGAAGTCCATTATTGTTGCCCGGATGCTAAAAAGCAAGCTTGGCGGAGTATGATCGCGTATGAGGGAAGTTTGATAGTGTGTGAGTAAGAATGAGTTTGTAAGAGAAGTTTGATCTTGTGTTTGAAAGCATATTGTAGTGTGCAAATGCTTTAATAGTGTGAGAGAGTATGATTGTGTGTGTGTGTGTGTGTGTGAGTGAGAGAGAGAGAGAGAGAGAGAGAGAGAGAATGATAGTGTGTGAAAAAGGTTTGAAGGTGTGTGTGAGAGTGATAGTGTGTGAGAGATTATGACTGTGAAAAAGGTTTGATATAAGTGGTTTGATATTGTATGTGAGAGAGAGAAAATGCATGCTTGAGTGTGCATGTTTGTTATTACCCACAAACCTGTAAGTAGGTAATAACCAAATATTTGAGCTTTTCTCTTTCAGAATGTGCATGTGAGAGAATTTCTCAGCCTAAATGTGCCCTGGTAAGACAGTTATTTAGTCCACTTTTTTTTTATTTACTTACTCTTTTATTGGCTTTATTGTTCTTTTATTCACTTTGCTTGATCTTGCAAAAATAATGATCCCTCTCAGCCAAAGTAAAACAGCTCAGTTTTAAATTGATAGCCAGCATATTGGGATGAGGTTTTTGTTTTTTTCTTGTAATGCTTCAGTAAGGACTATTTTTATTTCACTGCACATGACTCTTTAAGATATTTTTGTAGCTCTTTTTTCCTGTCTTACTTTCATAATAGACAGGGTTAGTCAAAATTATGTTAACACTTAAATGGTAGAAACCAATCGTATCTGTAGTGGAAGTTCATCAATGGCGTACTGCTCCACTATCTGTAAGTAGACGTCTGAGCATCACTGTTGGGGTGTCAAAAAAGTAGGGCCCAATTATGCCAGCAGCAGTCACGGTGCACCACACATTCAGGAGAAAAATAATCCATTAGTGTTAACATAATTTTGACTAATCCTTGTAGTGTGATGAATAGACAAGTGATGAATTAAAGGAGAACTAACACAAACTGTCTTTTTAAGGTGCAATACCATTCTTCCATTTTTATTGGTAACAGAAGAACACTATTCTTGCAAAAAGATATTCCCTCAGTTGGTTTTTGCTAAAGCTGGTGTGGCATCTCAAGACACTGTTCCAAAATCTTTCATAGGTGTTCAACTGGTTTCAGGCCTGATGAGTGTGAAGGCCATTGCATATTATTTACATAAATTTCAGGCTTGCCAAACTATTCTGTGAGGCCTTGTGGAATATAGATGGAGACATTGTCATCCTGGAATAGACCACTTTGATCAGGATAGAAATGTTCTATCATAGAATAAAGGTGATCAGTCAGAAGAACTTTTTTTTTATTTGTAGTGACTCCTCCGTCTAAGACAGGTGTATTCATAATTTTTCTCCTTGTCAAGTTGTCAAGTCTCCCTTTGTGTTTATATTCTCTATATTTCCCATTATTAATTTGCTAATAAAATAAAATAGAATTACACAATTTTGCAGTCTTATAATACAGCAAACTTGTGACCTATGAAGACTTAAAAACTGAACCTGGACAGTTGAAGATTAGATTATTTATTTACTGTACCCTTCCTGTCAGCCTGAACCCATTTGGCCATTTCCACCTGCAGAATTGCCACTCATTGGATTTTTTTGTTTGTTTGTTTGTTTGTTTGTTTTGCACCATTCCGTGTAAACTCTCGAGACTGTTGTATTGTTGAAAGTAAAAGGATATCAATTTATGAAATACTCAACCAACAAGAAGTCACTGAGATCACATTTTTTCCTCATTCTGGTGTTTGATATGAGCATTAACTGAAGCATTAACTGAATGCATGATGTCTTGCATTGCACTGCTGCTACATGATTGGCTTATGATTACATGATTGGAACTCCTACCCTTCCCTGCAAGCACCCCATAATGTGAATACAAAAACCATGCCACCAAAATGTCTCCAATAGCATAACAAAGCCTCTGTTTTTATCTTATATTACAACCTGTAATTTAATTTTTTTTTTTAATCTGAACTTTTTGTAATGGATCTGCACAAAATAGTCTAAGTTGGTGAAGTGAAATGAGAAAAAATATATATTTAATTTTTGTTTAAATAAAAAACTGAAAATTGGAGTGTGCACATGTATTCACCCCCTTTGCTATGAAGCCCTTAAAAAGTTCTGGTGCAACCAGTTACCTTCAGAAGTCACATAATTAGTGAAATAAATTCTACCTGTGTGCAATCTAAGTGTCACATGATCAGTCAGTAAATATACACCTTTTCTGAAAGGCCCCAGAGGGCTGCAACACCACGAAGCATGAGGCACCACTAATCAAACACCACCATGAAGACTAAGGAGCTCTCCAAACAAGTCAGAGACAAAGTTGTTGAGAAGTACAAGTCAAGCTTGGGTTATAAAAAAATATCCAAATCTTTGATGATCCCCTGGAGCAGCATCAAATCCATCATCATCAAATGGAAAGAATATGGTACCACAACAAACCTGCCAAGAGAGGGCCATCCACCACAATTCACAGACTAGGCAAGGAGGGCATTAATCAGAGAGGCAGCACAGAGACCAAAGGTAACCCTGAAGGAGCTGCAGAGTTACACAGCAGAGACTGGAGTATCTGTCCATAGGACCACAATAAGCTGTACATTCCACAGAGCTGGGCTTTATGAAAGAGTGGCCAGAAAAAAAGTCATTGCTTAAGAAAACAGATTTGGAGTTTTCCCAACAGCATGTGGCAGACTCCCCAAACACATGGAAGAAAATTCTCTGGTCAAATGAGACTAAAATTTAACTTTTTGGCCATCATGGGAAATGCCATGTGTGGCACAAACCCAACACCCTGAGAACACCATTCCTACAGTGAAGCATGGTGGTGGCAGCATCATACTGTGGGAATATATATTTTTTTTATCTGCAGGGACAGGTAAGCTGGTCAGAGCTGAAGGAAAAATGGATGGCACTAAATACGGGCAATTCTGGAGGAAAACCTTTTTGAGTCAGCCAGAGGTTTGAGACTGGGATGGAGGTTCACGTTCCAGCAGGACAATGACCCTAAACATACTGCTAAAGCTACGCTGGAGTGGTTTAAAGGGAAACATTTAAATGTCTTGGAATGGCCTAGTCAAAGCCCAGACCTCAATGCAATTGAGAATCTGTGGTCAGACTTGATGATTGCTGTTCACCAGCGGAACCCATCCAACTTGAAGGAGCTGGAGCAGTTTTACCTTGAGGAATGGGGAAATATCCCAGTGGCTAGATGTGGCAAGCTCATAGAAACTTATCCAAAGCGACTTGCAGCTATAATTGCCGCAAAAGGTGGCTCTACAAAGTACTGACATTAGGGGCACCCCTATAGTTAGGCACGTTGAAGTTTTCTGTTATTTTGTCCTATTTGTTGTTTGCTTCACAATTTAAAAAAAAAAATCACATCTTCAAAGTTGTAGGCATGTTCTGTAAATGAAATGATGCAAACCCTCAAACAATCCATTTTAATTCCAGGTTGTGAGGCAACAAAACCCAAAACATGCCAAGGGGAGTGAATACTTTTGCAGGGCACTGTAGTCTATACAATCATGAAATTAATATAAGCAGTGCATTTACTATATCTCTATCTCCTTCTAGTTTACATTGTATAACTCCCTGGAGAACTGTCTGACAACTGTGGTCTAATTCCTGATAACTAATTACCATTCTCTGCTTTTGTTGCACTAGACTTATTTGATTAGACAATAAAAAACATATACATTATTTACAAAAATCCACACTAAATATTCTGAATATTATGTATAAATCTAACTGAAATCAAACCCTAATTTTATTTTAGTAAGTGATCACTATCTAAAGGGGATGTTGAGAACAAGAAGTTAAGTGACAATTAAATTATTTAAGCCATCTGAGTCATTTTTTCCCTATACTTTAAAGGGTGAGAATTTGCAATTAGACAGAGCATATATGGCAGACCCAGAGAATCACTGCGGCTGCAAACGTTATCATTGTGGTGAGAATAAATAGCTGAAGCTCTCATAATAAATAAAATATTTTATTTTTCATCAGTAAAAATAATTGCATCCCTTCATAATACTGTGTGCTTTTGTACATGTCATATTGTGTGTGTGTGTGTGTGTGTGTGTGTGTGTGTGTGTGTGTGTGTGTGTGTACACACACATACGTACCCATGTATACAGTGAGAAGTGCAGTATGTGTTGATGGAAAGAGGGGAGTAATGAGACCAGGACAAACTTTGATGGAATACAGTGCTTTGGGAGTCTGTTATACGACAAGATGCACATACATATTCAACTCTGCCACTGGGTTCTACCTTATAAAAGCAACCAGTATTAACTGCACTGCACAGTGTCATCCAGTGAGTACTTTTACAGATATTCACAGTCAGGCAAACAAGCACAGAGAAATGCACAGGGGAAAAAATAATACAGTACATATTCATAAGATGTTAAAGAGAGCCAGAGAAAAATATTCAAAATAATTTGTATGTTAATTATATCTAAAGTAGTATGTATCTATTTCAGACAGACCACTGCACTTGCTGTTATAGTCTTTTTTCTTTTTTGTTCCAAATATAACCACCATGTTTGTACATGCATACAGTATTTATAAATATTATGTGTTCTGTATCTTAGAACCAGGTTTATCTACCCCCTAAAGACCAGAGTGCCTGTTGTGGAGTCTGTAAGAATGTATCCTGTATGTACCAAAATGACAATGGATCTCTAGCTTTGTACAAGGTGAGACAATGATTCTGATGCAATAAATCAAAATATATACTGTACATGTACTTCAGGCCACACATTTTAATACAAATCAAAGGTGGTGCAGAAAAAAAAGATAATTGCTAGAACTTCTAAATACACAAGTTTTAACATTACTAAATTTTAATAGACCAAAATATTTATGGATTAATTTAAAAAATAATGTTTTTTGTTAATTTTCATTGTTTTGTCTCTTCAGGCAACACAACATTTATGATATATTAAAGTTTATTAATGTTAATATTATAATGCAGTTATACTTTTATGACAGACTTTTTTATCAACTGAATAGTAAATGTAAATGTCTATTTAGTTAATGAAATGTAAATAGTAAATGTCTGTTTAGTTCTTATCTATTTAGTTCTTATCAGATATTATTATACAAGAAGCAGTAGTGGTAGTAGTAGTGGTATTAATAGCAGTAGTAAATACAATATTAAATGTAAGGATAAAGGGTAAAAAAAGTCATTCATGAAGAAATAAAAACTGTAATGTGTAAAGATATTGTAATTGCTGTGAAATAAGAGAAGTATTAAGAGGAACACTTTTTATAGCATGCTGTTATAAGAAAATAATCAATTCCAGTGAGCAAATAAGTTGTTGATTATGCAAAACTTTGCCCCATTGTGTTTTATTCCTTATGGGCCTTAAAATTAAGCCACATGCCACTGTGTGACAGTTTGATGTTAGTTATATGTCAGATGTTATATGAGTAGATATAGTTAAACTAAACTATGGAATTTAATTCAAGGGCAGTATTAAATACATTTATATGACATTGTTAATTAATTAATTGTATAGTCCACTTGTCAAACACAGCCTAGGTTTAGGTATGAGCCAGGAAAAATGCAAACAGATACCTGAAACTAAACAAGACAGAATACATTATGTCTAGAAACAATTTTAAAAATTATGAAAAGTGAAAAAAAGGATTAATTTACCATGCTACAATATCACACAGTCTGTGATCAGAAAGCAATTCTGTGAGGCCTATCACATTAAAATGGTTTTCTAAAGCAATCCATAAAGCAATCCATATTTTTATGCCATAACAGACCCTGCCAAGTAATTGTAAATGTACTTTAAGTACTGTAAGAATATTCTATGTGGTATACTATGAAAAGTATTCGTATGTGTTCCAGCCTGGGAAGAGCTGGGTGTCTGACTGCATGCGCTATGAATGTACAGACACACAGTCTGGACCAGTCCTAGTGTCCTACTTCTATAGCTGCCCCCCCTTTAATGAAACAGAGTGCATGAAGGTAAACAAACACTCAACATTCTATGAGTGTTTGCTTTCTGTTTCTATTGTGGTGATGTAAATGGTGCAAATTTTAATTTATAGTTCTGTTTGTTTAATTAAAATGTGATCAATCCTGTTATATATCTCATTGAAATTTTGAAAAAAATATGTAATCATTTTTTTTATATATATACAGTGCCCACCATATAAAATCTTTAATGTTCTGAAGTAATTCCCTTGTCCTAGATTGGAGGCACAGTAATGACATACATGGATGGATGCTGCAAAACATGTGAGTTCTATCATTTTATTATGGTATCTATTTTAAGTTAGTGCAAAGGACTAATTCCATCATTTTACTCTGAAATTCTCCAGGAGTGAAAGATATTTTACAGAAACGAATCATTATCTGTACAATCACCATATTTTTAATTAAGTATAAATTCAGATCATTTTGTTGTTCTCTTTATTACTTTCAGTTCACTGGTTCCAAAATCTATCAGGGTACTCATCTCAATGTTGTTTAATTGTTGTTCAGTCTTGAGTACATTTACTATTGTGTTTATTGACCTATGAAAAGTTTGTATGCTTAACAAATGGGGCTCTATTTTTGTGGCAGCACAAGAATATTTTGCTTGACTGCAATTATTTCTGTTTGTACTCTTTTGCAATTGTAGTAGATTAATGCACTAAATGAACTAAATCTATTCCTCTAGATCACCTAGTATGATCTAGAGGAATAGAGGCAGGTAAAAGACTATTTTTCTGAACTCAAGCTGTCTAAGTCCTGTCCCACTTTTTAACACCCAGTTTTATGGATGTCTGCCCACTTCAACAAAAAAAAAAAAATGAAATATTGTCTCCATAACCAATTAAAATGAACACCTCAGCTGTGGGTTCTAAAAACCATCACACCAAAACCTTTCATAATGTGTCTATAAGAAAGCTTCTATTTAAACCAGTTGTGAGGCACTATGGAATGTTTTAGAACTCCTTCCAGATCCATTACACTACATTCCAAATTACATTACTCTACAATAACATCAGTTTCTTTTTTGATCTCTGAATTAATCTGTGCATTTGATACTTATCAAGGCTCTGTGTTTATTACACTACCACTAAATTATTAAAATAAAATGTAATTATAAGTTTTTTTCTGCCACTAGAAATAATCTCATCATATGTAATTAGGAAAATTACACTGTGCTGCACTCAAATAAGAAGTGAACTTATTTGATTGGCTATCTGAACAGTATACCAAGACAATGCACTGTTGCTGTTCCTTGTTTTTTGTGTATGCAATATGATCATGAAAATAGAGCCCACAATGTTTAATTCAAAATTTTAAAAAAATGGAAAAAAGCTTCCTTTAACAATAAACATATGTGTCAGAAAACAGAATCCAGGGACACATGTCTGCCTGGGGGCATTTTGATTTATTGACAGATTCAGAAAGTACAGTTTCTAAGCTTTCCAATGATGCCTTCCATGTGGAAATCTGACAATATTTGAAGAATGTGTGGCCTTTTGAAAGTGTATACTTCTTAAAACAGAAAAGGGAGAAAATCGCCCTCAAAGTTTTCCATCTCAGCTACTCTGGGTGTAGGGCGGGCACATAATGGTGCTTATTTGCATGATATTAAGGAAAGCCCTACCCCCTACTAGCTAGCACAATGCTACTTTCATGTAAACAAAGATCACCACATCAATTTTCCTTCCATGCAAAGTATGCCCAAAACAATTATGAAGTACAAAAATAAGTCCTAAAGTATACTTTAACGTTTTGTGGTTGAAAAATTACTCACACCGTAAGAAAGAAAGATAGCACAATGATGACACAACTAACACAACACTAGTTTCATGTAAAGCCTCGGTCACAACCAGCCATACAGTACGTGCTCCTACGGCCGGTCTACATGCAAAAAATGCAAGAAACGCACAGAGAGCGCGCATGAAATGCACGAGCGCGCGCGTGTGATGTGCTGATTTTCGAGCCGCAGACTGGCCGCAGACTGGCCACAGAGGTTCTTTGTTATGTCAAACAAACTCTACGGGCGCTTACGGTTTTTTCAGGTTGCAAGACAAACTTACGGCCAACGCGCGTCTTTCTCCGTGAACAAAAAAAAAAAAAACGCAGCGATTTGGGAAACGCCAAAAATTGCATGGCCAAAAAATCGTACGTCCAGTTGTGACCTAGGCTTAACCAAACCACAACACTCTCCGTTACATGCAAAAATAACCACACAGCCTTAGATTAATAAACTTACCCCATCAGAAAGAGAAACGGCGCCTTGCACACACCAATGCCTCCGATGGAATGTAATCCTAGAATGGTCCGTGTATCATCCGATCATTCAAGTATTCCATTCAATCTGGAAAACGAGGTTGCGTTTTTTTTTTTTTTTGCAAGAAATGGTTATCTCCGATGTAAATACCATGTGTCTGTTTGCTTCGCGGTGTTTCAGCTCCTCTGTGCTCTGTTTAGCTTCCTCATTCCATAGTGAAATCACACGCCTCTATGCAGGTTAAGTAGCCATGCGCTCAGCTCGTATCATACAGCTGATTCATGAAAAAAAAAAGACTTAAATCATCATGTGAATGGCCCATATGGTAATTTACCCACACCCCCCAGCAGGCTACAGTCCTGACAAAAATGAGACAATTTGCAACAAAAAATGTATGCTTTTCCAACAAAACAATCTATTATCTGAAATACTGATTGCATTCTTCAAGAGCTCAACTTGCACATGATGGAAAAAAACAAAAATCACAAATTTAAAAAAAAAATGCTTCTTTTGCGATTATCTCGGATTCGTTTCGGCCGACATGTGTCCCTGGATTCGGTGAGGGGTCGCATATTATGCATGCAGGTTTTAGAGATTAATAAATGGATAATTCCTGTGTTTAATAAATGGATAATTCCTGTGTAATATGACTATAACAGATTGTACCAATCTCTTCAGGCACTGGACTCTCAGTCTTCCCCTTCCCTGTTAACACACTGAAACCAACCATTAGTACAAACTGTGACCGAGGTACCCAAAACATATATCAGTCATAAAGGCTCACCATCACCATTGTTGATTCCCAACAATGTACTTCCCCATTAACATATAGGAAACTAAATATATTTGAAAAGAGCCAATTTCTGAAATAAAGGACACCCTATTCCTTTTGGAATTAGTCTAAACATATTCTAATGAGTCTATATTCTTGGTAATAATCTTTCCCCATTTTGCTCTGTTGGGCAGTGCATTGTTGATTGCCAACAATGTACTGTTGGTAGTGGCCAATTGGTAAATTTTGTCTAATTATTTGCATGAGTTTTAAAGCCTGGGCTAATTATATGTGTTGTGTTTATATTTGTGTAGTCTGTGGTCCTAGGGTGTAGTAATCTTTTGGGTGATATGGCTACAGTGATAAGTCTAAAACATTCTGATCCTTAATAGCTTGTTTGCATGAATACATTTCCTCAATTTACTGACAAAACAGTTTTATTTGCAGCATTTATGATTCTGCCACATTGCCCAAACCATTACAGTACAGTAGCTCTAGATTGTAGGGTGTTTTTTTTTTTTTTTACTGCTAGTTTTCACTGTTTTTAGTTTTTGGGGTGGTGGGACATTTATTGTTTTTGGTTTTACATTATATTGTAGGTACAATTTTCATTAAAATAGTTTAGTGTTAGATGTTGTGCAGCCAAGTGGGGAAAGAATAATGCTCATATAAATGGTCAGATTGTGTTTACTTCTCTAAATTTGGTACCCCATTAAGTTGTGTGTGTTGAGCTTTAAAGAACAGCTCACAAAAGCCTGAGAGGAGGGTTCAGCAAAATTCTCACCAAATCTAAAATTCAAAAACTAAAAAAAAAAAGACTTAAAACTAGCCTTAGTATGAATGAGTAAGTGTGTCCAAATGTTTGACTGGTACTTTATATGTGGACACTGATCAACCATAATATTAAAACCACAGACAGGTGAAGTGAAAAGCATGGATTGATCGTTACAATGGCACCTGTCAAAGGGTGGGATATTAGGCAGCAAGTAAATAGTCAGTTCTTGAAGATGCTGTGCTGGAAGCAGGAAAAATGGACAAGCATAAAGATCTGAGCAACTTTGACAAGGGCCAAAATATAATGGCTAGACAACAGGGTCAGAGAATCTCCAAAACAGCAGGTTTTGTAGGGTGTTTCCAGTATGCAGTGGTTAGTGCCTACCAAAAGTGGCCTTAGGAAGGACAACTATTGAACCAACAACAGGGTCATGGGTGCCCAAGGTTCATTGATATGGAATGAATGCTAGCCCATCTGGCCAAATCCCACAGAAGAGCTATGATAACACAAATTGCTGAAAAAGTTAATCCTGGCTACGATATAAAAGTATCAGAACACACAGTGTATTGCAGCTTGCTGTGTATGGGGCTGCATAGCATCAGACTGGTCAGAGTGCCCATGTTGACCCCTATCCACCATCCAAAACATTTACAATGGGCATGTGAGCATCAGAACTGGACCATGGAGGAATGGAATGGCCTGATGAATCACATTTTCTTTTACATCATGTGGACAGACAGGTGCATGCATGTTACTTACTTGGGTAAGAGATGGCACCAGGATGCACTATGGGAAAAAAGCAAGTTGGCAGAGGCAGTATAATGCTCTGGGCAACGTCACGCTGGGAAACCTTGGGTCATGGCATTCACATAGATGTTACTTTTCCAGTTGAGTGAACTCTGTGTGCATCTGGATGCCGCTACTCTCTGGTGTTTTTTGCAACTATTTTTTTTCATTTTGGGGAACTCCTAGGACACTATCGAATTATTTTCACCTTTATTATCTGGTGTTTTGCTGAAATTTTGGACTAAATTGCTGCTATTGCTGATGTTTGTTGGACTGTACACTCGCTCTGCCAGTTTATTACTGTCCGTCTCCTAGCACACCTGCTTCTCACCTGTATGAGCCCACTTCTCCTTCACAGTGACTGCATCTGTGGTGAGTGTGTCGTTATCCTCTTGCTTTGTTGTTGTCGCCAGTGTGTTTCTGTGGTAAGCGTATTAAACTTGCGTTGATCATAGTTCTTGCAGGGTGGTGTTGGGAGTTTGGTTGGCTAACATGCAGTGTTAGTGTGGTGGTGTTATGTATGTGACAGTTCTACTGTCTGGCATTTGCTGGTGTTTGGATTAAAGCCTTCTCAGTCCACCTTTTCACGCTCTGGTGTTGTGTTGTGCTGTGCATGTGTACTTTTTGACCATCTGGCAATACAGCCTTTATACACCATGGCTGATCTCAAACTACTCCGCCATCACGCCCCTCTGGACTCGGCATCTTATAACTTATGCCACTCACTTGGAATTACTTGTCGCCCACATTACATACATCGCTCCAAAAGAGGACCATCACTTATCTACAGATGTGATGCTGAAATTCCAACTCTATGTACTTATGCTCGTCAACCCCTGAAAAAAGCCAAGCAGAGGAAGAAATCATGACCATCTTCATTGTAGTCCTATACTGACTGCTCCTTCCTCTCCAATTCATTATTTTAATATTGCCCACTTGAATGCACGATCCATTGCCAATAAAACATCATTAATCAATGACCTCATCCTCCAGAAGAAAATGGACATGTTTTGTCTCTCTGAAACCTGGCAACAACCTGGTGAATGCATACACTTAAACTTGCTGACTCCTCCTGGTTATTTCTACTTATCTAAACCCAGATCAGTAGGGAGAGGGGGTGGGTTGGCTGTTGTGTATTGCTCAGATCTGACTGTTAAAGAACTAACACTATTAAGTGTGGCATCTTTTGAATACATTGCTTTAAAGATTGTTTCAACCCCTCCCCTAATGCTGCTGTTAGTTTATCGGCCCCCTAAACCATCTGCCAATTTTTTGTCAGAATTGAATGAACTCCTTACAGTTAGGGTTTCCCTCTGGGATTAATAAAGTATCTAATCTAATTTAATCTAATCTAATCTCACCTCTTTGTCCTGCTGTAATTATGCTTGATGACTTTAACATCCATGTTGATACCAAATGTTCTTACACCTCTGAGTTAATTTCTGTTTTGGATTATTTTAACCTGACACAGCATGTTGATTGTGGGTTGACATGTGACCCACAATCAAGGTCACACTCTTGACCTGCTTTGTTCCACAGGTGTAAATGACATCTCTGTCTCTGGCTCTGTTTCTAGTATCTCTGATCATAAGCTCATTGTATGCAGCTTCCATACTACCATTTCTCCTCCTGCCTTTAAGAAAACATCTGTCACCTACCGGAATATTAGGTCTATTAACCACAACCTCTTTATTGCTTCTATACAAGCATCATCCTTGTTTGATCTACATGATGAGCTCTCTTCCCCTGACAGTCTGGTTGCCATTTACAATGACGCTTGTTGGATGACTTAGCCCCTGTAAAGAATAGGCTTGTCCCTGCCACCTGCACCTGTCCCTGGTTCACCCCTGAGCTCAGAGTAATAAAGGCCACTGGCCGACGTCTTGAGCGCTTGTATAAGAAAACCAGTCTTACTGTCCACTCGTTGCTCTACACTGAGCACATTCATAAGTATTGGGATGCCTTAAATGCTGCCCGTTCTAACTACTACTCATTAATCATAAGTGGTTCTAAGTCTAGGCCGAAAACACTGTTTAGGACTGTTGATAAACTTCTCAAACCTCCTGTGGCAGCCTGCCCCAAGACAGCTGAACAGTGTCAGGCTTTCTTAAATTTCTTTGAAGACAAAATTAACCAAATTTACCAGTGCTTTCAACTTACTGCTCTATTTTTCTCACCCTATTCTCCTCCTCTGGGCCCTAAACTCACCCACTTCACAACTGTTGACTCCCTTTCTGTCTTTAATATAATCGCTAAGTCTAACTCCTCCTCATGTCAGCTTGACCCTGCCCCAACTCCTGTACTCAAGGCATGCTCCACAATCATTTGTGAACCAATTGCATTGTTGGTTAATTCATGCCTCAACTCTGGTGGTGTTCCCTCTACCCTCAAAACGGCTGCAGTTACTCCCATTTTAAAGAAGCCTGATTTAGATCCAACCTCTCTGTCTAATTATTGACCGATCTCCAACCTCCCCTTTTTAGCAAAAATACTGGAAAGAGTGGTTGCTTCACAACTTCATTCCTTTCTCATTGAAAACTATCTGTATGAGCCCTTTCAATCTGGTTTCTGCACACATCACAGGACAGAGACTGCTCTCCTGCAAGTGATAAATGACCTCCTCCTGTCTGCTGATAGTGGTTCACTTAACATTCTCATTCTCCTTGATTTATCTGCTGCATTTGACACTATCAATCATGACACACTCATCTCCTGTCTGTCAGATATTGGTATCACAGACATAGCCCTCCAATGGTTTCGGTCCTACCTCAGCAACAGACGACAGTTTGTCACACTGGGTAATAGTGTGTAGATAAGTCCTCCATGTCCCCTATTACTCGTGGTGTCCCCCAGGGGTCTGTTCTTGGGCCCCTCCTTTTCCTTATACACATCCTGCCCCTTGGCCAAATTATTTGTAACCATGGTCTTAACTTCCATTGTTACACTGATGACATCCAATTATATCTCGCTACATACTCCCCCACTGACCCCTCTCCCAGTTCCCTCAATGACTGTCTAGACCTGAAGTTGTGGATGCAGAATAATTTTCTAAAACTTAACACAGAAAAAAACAGAACTCATGCTTATTGGCCCCAAATCTTCATTGTACAAATCCTCTAGTTTCAGTCTTAACATTGACGGTGCACTTGTTAAATCTTCACCTGTTGTTAGAAACCTTGGAATATTGCTTGACCCTTCACTCAACTTTGATCCCCACATTAAATTCCTTACCAAGACTGCTTTCTTCCACCTCTGCCTTCACCCCTTTCTTTCCACTAGTGATGTTCAAACATTGGTCCACTCCCATTATGTCCCACCTAGATTATTGTAACTCCCTTCTCATTGGCCTCCCTACTAAATCCCTTCAAAGATTACAATACATTCAGAACTCTGCACCGAGACTCCTCACCCATACCAAACCATCTGCTCATATCACCCCCATTCTTTCTCAGCTTCACTGGCTACCTGTTCTGTCCAGAATTAAAGATAAAATCATACAACCCCGATTCCCAAAAAGTTGGGACAAAGTACAAACTGTAAATAAAAATGGAATGCAATGATGTGGAAGTTTCAAAATTCCATATTTTATTCAGAATAGAACATAGATGACATATCAAATGTTTAAACTGAGAAAATGTATCATTTAAAGAGAAAAATTAGGTGATTTTTAAATTTCATGACAGCAACACATCTCAAAAAAGTTGGGACAAGGCCATGTTTACCACTGTGAGACATCCCCTTTTCTCTTTACAACAGTCTGTAAACGTCTGGGGACTGAGGAGACAAGTTGCTCAAGTTTAGGGATAGGAACATTAACCCATTCTTGTCTAATGTAGGATTCTAGTTGCTCAACTGTCTTAGGTCTTTTTTGTCATATCTTCCATTTGATGATGCACCAAATGTTTTCTATGGGTGAAAGATCTGGACTGCAGGCTGGCCAGTTCAGTACCTGGACCCTTCTTCTATGCAGCCATGATGCTGTAATTGATGTAGTATGTGGTTTGGCATTGTCATGTTGGAAAATGCAAGGTCTTCCCTGAAAGAGACATCGTCTGGATGGGAGCATATGTTGCTCTAGAACCTGGATATACCTTTCAGCATTGATGGTGTCTTTCCAGATGTGTAAGCTGCCCATGCCACACGCACTAATGCAACCCCATACCATCAGAGATGCAGGCTTCTGAACTGAGCGCTGATAACAACTTGGGTTGTCCTTCTCCTCTTTAGTTCGAATGACACGGCATCCCTGATTTCCATAAAGAACTTCAAATTTTGATTCATCTGACCACAGAACAGTTTTCCACTTTGCCACAGTCCATTTTAAATGAGCCTTGGCCCAGAGAAGATGTCTGCATTTCTGGATCATGTTTAGATATGGCTTCTTCTTTGAATTATAGAGTTTTAGCTGGCAGCGGCGGATGGCACGGTGAATTGTGTTCACAGATAATGTTCTCTGGAAATATTCCTGAGCCCATTTTGTGATTTCCAATACAGAAGCATGCCTGTATGTGATGCAGTGCCATCTAAGGGCCCGAAGATCATGGGCACCCAGTATGGTTTTCCGGCCTTGACCCTTACGCACAGAGATTCTTCCAGATTCTCTGAATCTTTTGATGATATTATGCACTGTAGATGATGATATGTTCAAACTCTTTGCAATTTTACACTGTCGAACTCCTCTTGTATTGCTCCATATATTGCTCCATTATTTGTCAGTGCAGAATTACGGGGATTGGTGATCCTCTTCCCATCTTTACTTCTGAGAGCCGCTGCCACTCCAAGATGCTCTTTTTATACCCAGTCATGTTAATGACCTATTGCCAATTGACCTAATGAGTTGCAATTTGGTCCTCCAGCTGTTCCTTTTTTGTACCTTTAACTTTTCCAGCCTCTTATTGCCCCTGTCCCAACTTTTTTGAGATGTGTTGCTGTCATGAAATTTCAAATGAGCCAATATTTGGCATGAAATTTCAAAATGTCTCACTTTTGACATTTGATATGTTGTCTATGTTCTATTGTGAATACAATATCAGTTTTTGAGATTTGTAAATTATTGCATTCCATTTTTATTTACAATTTGTACTTTGTCCCAACTTTTTTGGAATCGGGGTTGTACTACTCACCTTCAAAGCTCTCTATAACCTTGCCCCTTCTTACATCTGTGATCTCCTGACCCCTTATACTCCATCCTGCTCTCTCAGATCCTCTAGCTATAATCTCTACCCTGGGTGGCAGGTCAGTGCCATGGCCCCCAAGCTCTGGAATTCCCTTCCTCAACCCCTCTGTGACTGCTCTTCTCTTCCTTTCTTCAAATCTCATCTCAAAACCTTTCTGTTTCATGAACATTTCTCCACCAGTGCCTAAACTCGCCACTCTTTAGCAACTTTTTTTGTGGTGTTTTTTCTGGCCTATGTAAAGCGACCTTGAATTTGAGAAAGGTGCGATATAAATGTAACTTATTATTATTATTACTTTGATATGTGCCATCAACCTAAACATTGTTGCAGACCATGTTTCATCGCAATGGTATTTCCAAATGGTAGTGGAAGCTTTCAGCAGAATAATGCATTCTGTCATAGTGCAAAAATTGTTTAGGAATGGTTTGAGGAATATGACAAATAGTTTCTCTGTTTGATGTTGACTTGGCCTCCAAATTTCCCAGATGTCAATTCAATTGAGTACTTGTGGGATGTGCTGGACAAACAAGTCTGATCCATGAAGGCCCCACCTCACAACTGACAAGACTTAAAGGACCTGCTGCCAACGTTTTGGTGCTGGATATCACAGAACACCTTCAGAGGTCTTGTGGAGTCCATGCCTTGATGGATCAGAGCTGTTTTGATGGCACAATGGGAACTTACACAATATTAGGTAGGTGGTATTAATGTTATGGCTGATCGGTATATATGGGTCTAAATAACAATTGGGTGGTCCTCCCCAACTTCTATAAACAAACAGATCATCTCAGGTGACAAAAAACCTCCATCAGATTTCACTTTTCCCAAAATGTAAACCAACATTCAAAAAACAAGGACTCAAGCCATGACCTCAGAGAAACAATTGTTGCTGCTCATCAATCTAGGAAGGGCCATAAGACCATCTCCAAGCAATATGAATTTCACCATTCTACAAGGAAAAGGACTTTTTTTTTTTTACAAACTGAGAGACTTCAAGACAGTTGCCAGTCTTCCCAGGAGTGGGTGTCCCAGCAAATTCAGTCCAAGGTCAAACCACTTAATGCTCAGTGATCATCATATGACCTATAGGCTTCTGTAAGCACCTTAAATGTTTATTTTCATCACAGCACAATCAGAAAAACACTGAGCAAGTATGGCTTTCATGGGAGGGCGGCTCCAAAGCAAATATTGTTGCATGACTTAGGTTTCCAAAGTAGAGAAGGATGCGAAAGACAGGGAGCAATGGAGACGAAAGATCCGCTGTGGCGACCCCTAATCGGGAGCAGCCAGAAGAAGAAGAAGACTTAAGTTTCCAAAATTGCATCTGACCAAACCACAAATGTTCTGCAACAATATATTTTGGACTGATGAGACCAAAGTGGAAATGTTTGGTTATCTTGAACCGTGACATGTTCAGTAAAAACCTAACACAGCATATCGCCACAAACACCTCATACCAACTGTCAAGACTGTTGGTGTAGGGATGATGATTTGGGTTTGTTTTGCAGGCACAGGATCTGGAAATTTGCAGTCATTGAGACAACAATGAACTCCACTTTTTACCACAATATTCTTGAGACAAATGTGAGGCCATCTGTCCAGCAGCTTAAACTGGGTTGAAATTGGAGAATGCAACAGGGCAATAACCCCAAACACATCAGCAAATCTGTCTGAAGAAAAAAAAAATCATGGTTTTGGAATGGCCAAGTCAAAGTCCAGACCTCAATGTCATTGGATCTAAAGAGAGCTGTGCATAAACTCTCAAACATCAATGAACTGAACCAATATTGTAATGAAGAGTGGGCCAAAATTAACTAGATACAGACTATAAGTGTGGAGCCAGAAACAATAAACAAGATCATAAACCAGGTAGACTATGGCAGCGTGAAAGGTATGGTAATGACAAGCATGAAATCTTGAACATATACTTCACATTTTGTGAATGGATATGAGAGTCCTTATGTCGATCACACATGTGAATGTGTAATTGAGTCCAGGTGACTGTGATCAGTAATCACGTGAACTTGAGTGTGAGTGATGGGAGTTGGAGTCCTTGGTGGCCATGTTTGTAGGCCAGGTGTTATGGGATGTGGAGTTCAATGCCGAATCCTGCCCAGATGTAACAATCTGTTGTGTTTTGCTGTTGTTTATTGTTTATTTGTTTGTAGAAGTTGGTGAGGACCACCTAATTGTTATTTAGGCTCTGATAAATGAAAACTGAAGTAGGGTGTACTTTCTTTTATAGTGGGGGAAATAAGTATTCAAAATGTCAATTATTTGTGTATTAAACATATTTCCAGTGCAGATATTCACATGAAATATTGGGCAGACAAAGGTATTAATGCAATAAAACTACACAGAAAAAGAAATCATAATACTGCAATCCATAAAGCCATGTTCAATAAAGTGAAATGACAAAGGGGAAAAAGTATTGAACACAGTAAGAAACCCAGCTGATTGCACTTATTAGTTTTTAATCCTAAGTAATTAATCATACATGTGCTAATTAGAATCAGATGAGTAAGTGCATGTTTGGTTAGAACTTCTACTCTTTGAAAAAGGGGAACCCACTTCTGAATGCAAGTAAATAAATCACTTGACACCAAGCTGTCATGCAAGAAACATCACATGATGTATAGAGGCAAAGAGCCCTCCCAAGACTTTCAAAACAAGATTGTTGAGCAGTATAAGCACTGGTTACTGATGGATTATTCAACTCCTAAATTTTTGACCATTATTTGCAAGTGGAAGGAATAACAATCAACCAACAACCAGCCATGCTTAAGTGCTTTTCACAAGATTTATGACTGGGCAGTCAGAACGTTAGTCAGAAGATTAGCCCAAGATCTAAGGATCATTCAAAAAGAGCTCTAAAAATGGCTGGAAACAGTGGGTACAGTTGTCATAGAGAAAACAATTGGCAATACACTCCACAGCCATGGTCTCTATCTCAGGCCCTGTCCACACGGCAACGGATTCAGGTGAATCTGATAAAATTGTTTATCGTTTCGGCCTGGCGTCCACATGGCACCGGCATTTTGGGTGCCCCAAAACGAAATCTTTTGAGAACGGGTTCCAGAGTGAAAAAATCTGGCAACAGAGCCGTTGCAAAGTCATCTGGATGAGTAGAATGGATTTGTTTATGATGACGTCACAACCACATGTGCTTCATGCCGGGTAGAAGTGTAACGAACTCGATGCGAGTTGTCAACAAATCCTATAACTTGGTTCATGAAACGCACTTACAAAATATTTTCACTGTGAATATTTATTGTGTAATGGTGCAAAGTGAGTGAGAGAGAGAGAGAGAGAGAGAGTGAGAGAATAGCCCTTAGGGCAGAGTCAATCCCGCCAGCAAAAATAGGGAAAAAAAAGGAGCGATCTCACCTCTTCAGATGTTGGTTTAAGTCCAACAATACATTCCTCAAAAAGGGCGTAGAAGAACAAAGTAATCCATCAACATGTAGCATTCAATTTATTCCAGACCATTAAAGAATTCTGGAGGATATCAGAATGTTGGCGTACCAGCTTCCATCTACCCCTGTTCATTACTCTTTCCACATCTCCATTCAAAAAACAAGCACATGATTTAAAGGGACTATATCCATAGGATAGGGAGTGAGAAAGTGTGTGTGTGTGACAGTGACAGGGATAGTCACTGTGCGCATGCGTAGTTATGCGCATGCGTCTACTTCTATTGTTCTGGTGTCTCCGATGGGCCCGTCTTACAGCGCACGTAGTGGTGTGGCATGTGTATTGCATCGTTTTCAACAAGCGTTGCGTTGCCATATGAACCTGATATTTTACTGATCCGTTGCCCATGTGGACGCGATATTTAAAAAAAAAAAAAAATCTCGTTGCCGTTGTCGTGTGGATGTAGCCTCAATCACCTCAGAAGACTATTACTGAAGGAAAATGGATGTTGAAGTTGGTCTAGAAATTGAGAAAAGACTAAAATTTCCATGGATTTCCATGGAATACACTTTTTTTTCACATGACCACTTATATATATATCCTAATATTATCTCGTATTACAATAGGCGTCTACTCTTTTATGCTAATTTTCACTCCTAGTCAGACACCAACTGCTTTTCATTGTTTAAGTACTTGTTCATTGACAAAGTTTTCCAAGTAATACCAATGTCTGCTGAACATTTCATGCTACTAGCTCCACTGAAAATATGTTTAATAGAAAAATCATTGACATCCTGCTATTTCCCCCAGTGTGTCTTATATAAACTTCCCTCTCACCCCCCTAGTGAGGGTGTCTTCCTCAAGCATGAGTCCTCTACTAGAGGTCTGGGAGTTTGAGGGTTCTCTGCAGTATCTTAGCTGTTCCTCAGACTGCACTCTTCTGGACAGAGACCGTAGAAGTTGTACCTGGAATCTGCTGGAGCCACTCTCCCAGTTTGGGGGTCACAGCCCCTAATGCTCCTATCACCACTGGGACCACTTTGGTCTTTATCTTCCACATCTGTTCCAGTTGTTCTTTCAGGCCCTGGTATTTCTCAATCTTCTCATGCTCCTTTTGCCTGACATCTCTGTCAGCTGGAATTGCCACATCTATTACAACTACCGGTACACTTTTCTGCTCCTTGTCTACCACCACTATGTTTGGTTTGTTAGCCAGCACCTGCTTGTCAGTCTGGAAATTGAAGTACCACAGGATCTTACCTCTGCTGTTCTCAACCACTTTTGGTGGTCTGTCCCAATTGGGGCATGGGTATTTCTAGTCTGTACTCAGCACAGATGTTCCTGTATATTGTCCCAGCCACTTGGTTATGCCTCTCAGTGTATGCTGTCCCAGCTTGCATCTTACACCCTGCTACTATGTGCTGGACTGTCTCAGGGCATCTTTGCACAGACTGCACCTTGGGTCCTGTATACTGTGATAGGCACCTGCCTCGATTCACCTAGTGCTTAGGGCATGTTCTTGTGCTTCCATGATCAGAGCCTCTGTGCTGTCCTTCAAGCCAGCCTTTTCTAGCCATTGGTCAGACTTCTGGATATCAGCCACTTCTTCTATCTGCCAATGATGCATCCTGTGGAGGGGCTTGGTCTTCCATGATTTTCCTCTTTAGCCGCATCACCCTCTGTCTTCTGCTGCCTGAACCACACTCTTAATAGTTCATCCAGGGGCACAGTAATCTTTCTGATGTATTCATGGCTTCTCCTTGTTTCATCCTGGATCATGGACCAACCCTCACCCTCCCTGTTTCTGTGGCTCATAGAGTCTCAGGGTACTGTACCTTCCATGCATTTTGAAGAGTTTTCATGTCTTGACTTCAGCTGCATCTGTCTCCTCTTGTGGCCAGCTTACTGGGTATCTGATGACATGAGGTATCTGATGACATTGTATACATGTTGATGGCTTGGATCTTTTTTTTTTTTTTTAAGATTTTTTTTGGGCTTTTTTCATCTTTATTGGATAGGACAGTGTAGAGACAGGAAATGAGCGGGAGAGAGACAGGGAGGGATCGGGAAATGACCTTGGGTCAGAATCGAACCCGGGTCCCCGGATTTATGGTATGGCGCCTTATCCACCTGAGCCACGACGCCCCCGATGGCTTGAATCTTATTCCTACCATTGAGCTGGCTTCTCAGAACCTGTCTTACCCTCTGAAGGTATTTGGTCATGGTTCCTCATCATGGCACCCCTTGTATCTGTATCCATATCCACTCTTTGTGATGATCTTGCTGAGGGGGTTCAGGTCTATGCAGAACAGCAGCAGGGACAGTGCATCACCTTAGTATATGCTGTACTTGATAGTGACTTGTGCAATGACCTTGGAGTTGAACTCCAGTCTTGTTTTCAACAGTCACATTGAGTTCCTGATGGTTATCAGTGCACTATTAGTCTTGTACAGTCCATTATCTATGTGTGGGACATTGAGTCCTTGGCTTTCTTGTCATCAATCTAGGCACTGCTCAGGTTGATCTGCCCAGTCTTAGAGACTTGGGTGATTGCTCTATCAACAAGTAGCTGGTGCTTTGACCTTCTGGTGTTGGTTCCAGTGCCCTTCTGAGCTCTGCTCATGTATTGACTTATGTGCCCACTCAACTTTGCCTGAGAGTAACTTTCATTTTTTGGCCAGACAGGTTATTGTCCAGTAGTTTGAATGTGTTGTACCCTTATTGTAATCCTTCATGACCATGATTGTCCTGCCCTGTAGTTGCCATTTGGGGTGAGTGCACGTTGTTTGCAACTCACTCATTTGTGCTACCAGGCAATCATGAAGCTGTTACCTTCTTCAGCCAGTGGATGTGGATCATGTCAGGTCCTGGTGCTTCATTGATCTTGACTTCCAACCATCTCCATGGGGGCACTCTCTATACGTTGCATTGTTGAGCTTGTATGCAAGTATCTCCAGGATTATTGTTTTTCATGACAGTGATAGTGGGGACAGCGAGTAGAGCCATGTTAACATCTGCAAGCATCTCTTCTGATGGGATTTTGTCAGTGAGCCTGGGGAGTTGCAGCCATGTTACCATTGTGTTAGCAGCTGGATGGCATAGTGATCCCAGTCAGGGCAAACCTCATGTAAGAGTCCCCAAGCTTAGACCCCCAATTTTACACAAGCCTATCTCACAATATGAATAAGAGTAAACTAAATAAGAATAACTAAAAAAGCAATACCGGGTTGGACATTGCCTGGAGTAACGAGGCCCTTGTGAGATGTTGGGGGACCAGGACATGCTGATGACATGTCCAACTGGAGGAAGACATACATGGACAAGAAAAAAGGAAAAAGAATATATAATATCATATATATATATAAAATTAGTGCATCTCAAAAAAATAGAATATTGTGAAAAAGTTCAATATTTTCCATCAGTTATTTAAGAAAGTGAAAATGTTATATATTATAGACTCATTACACATAAACTAAAATGTTTCAAGCATTTTTCTATTTTAATTTTAATCAGTATGGCATACAGTACAAAACCATAAAAAAATCTCAAAATATTAGAATATTTCATTTCGAGTTTGAGTAAAACAGTATGAACACAGTGTATCTCTTGGTCTAGTTCAGTACACACAACCACAATCATGGGGAAGACTGCTGACTTGACTGTTGTCCAGAAGATGATCACTGATGCCCTCCACAAGGAGAGTAAGCCACAGAAGGTCATTGCTGAAAAGGGTGGCTGGAAAAGGTGCACAAGCAACAGGGATGGCCACAGTCTTGAGAGGATTGTCAAGAAAAGTTGATTCAAGAACTTGGGAGAGCTACACAAGGAGTGGACTGAGGCTGGTGTCAGTGTATCAAGACCCATCATGAACAGACATCTTCAAGAAAGGGGATACAACTTTCGCATTCCTAATATCAAGCTACTCCTGAGCCAGAGACAATGTCAGAAGTGTCTCATCTGGGCTAAGGAGAGAAAGAAATGGACTGTTGCTCAGTGGTCCAAAGTCCTCTTTTCAGATGAAAGTACATTTTTCATTTAATTTGGAAATCATGGTTCTAGAGTCTGGAGGAAGAGTGGAGAGGCACAGAATCCAAGGTGTTTGAAGCCCAGTGTGAAGTTTCCACAGTCTGTGATGATTTGGGGTACCATGTCATCTGCTGGTGTTGGTCCACTGTATTTTATCAAGTCCAAAGTCAACACAGCCATCTACCAGGAGATTTTAGAGCACTTCATGCTTCCATCTGCTGATGAGCTTTTTGGAGATGCTGATTTCCTTTTCCAGCAGGACTTAGCACCTACCCACTGTGCCAAAACTACTACCAAATGGTTTGCTGACCATGATATTACTGTGTTTGATTGGCCAGCCAACTTGCCTGACCTGAACCCCATAGAGAATCTATGGGGTATTGTCAAGAAGAAGATGAGAAACACCTGACCCAAAAATACAGATACGCTGAAGGCCACTATCAAAGCAACCTGGGCTTCAATAACACCTCAGCAGTGCCACAGACTGATCATCTCCATGCCACACCACATTGATACAGTAATCCATGGTAAAGGAGCCCCAACCAAGTATTGAGTGTACCGGTATAAATGAATATACTTTTCAGAAGTTGGACATTCCTGTATTGTAAATCCTTTTTTTGATTGATCTTAGGGAATATTCTAATAATTTGAGATACTGGATTTCTGATTTTCATGAGCTATAAGCCATAATCATCAAAATTAAAACAAAAAAAGCTTTAAATATTTCACTTTACATGTAATGAATATAGAATATATGAAAGTTTACCTTTTTGAATTAAATTATGAAAAAAAGGAACTTTTTCATGGTATTCTAATTTTTTTAGATGCACTAGTGTGTGTATATGTATGTGTATGTATACACACACACACAGTGCCTTGCAAAAGTATTCACCCCCTTGGCATTTTTCAGGTTTTGTTGCCTCACAATCTGGAATTAAAATGGATTGTTTGAGGGTTTGCATCATTTCATTGAGAGAGCATGCCTCCAACTTTGAAAATTTGATTTTTTTTTTTATTGTGAAGCAAACAACAAATAGGACAAAACACCAGAAAACTTCAATGTGCATAACTATTCATCCCCAAGTTGGATGGGTTCTGCTGGTGAACAGCAATCTTCAAGTCTGACCACAGATTCTCAATTGGATTGATGTCTGGGCTTTGACTAGGCCATTCCAAGACATTTAAATGTTTCCTTTTTAAACCACTCCAGTGTAGGTTTAGAAGTATGTTTAGGGTCATTGTCCTGCCAGAACGTGAACCTTCATCCCAGTCTCAAACCTCTGGCCGACTCAAAGAATTGCCCTGTATTTAGTGCAATCCATCTTTCCTTCAGTCCTGACCAGCTTTCCTGTCCCTGCAGATGAAAAATATCCCTAAAGCATGATGCTGCCACGACTATGCTTCACTGTAGGAATGGTGTTCTCAGGGTGTTGGGTTTGTGCTACACATGGCATTTCCCATGATGGCCAAAAAGTTAAATTTTAGTCTCATTTGACCAGAGAATCTTCTTCCATGTGTTTGAGGAGTCTGCCACATGCTGTTGGGCAAACTCCAGACATGTTTTCTTAAGCAATGACTTTTTTTTCTGGCCACTCTTCCATAAAGCTCAGCTCTGTGGAGTGTACGGCTTATTGTGGTCCTATGGACAGATACTCCAGTCTCTGCTGTGTAACTCTGCAGCTCCTTCAGGGTTACCTTTGGTCTCTGTGCTGCCTCTCTGATTAATGCCCTCCTTGCCTAGTCTGTGAATTGTGGTGGATGGCCCTCTCTTGGCAGGTTTGTTGTGGTACCATGTTCTTTCCATTTGATGATGATGGATTTGATGGTGCTCCAGGGGATCATCAAAGATGTGGATTTTTTTTTTTTTATAACCCAACCCTGACTTGTACTTCTCAACAACTTTGTCCATGACTTGTTTGGAGAGCTCCTTAGTCTTCATGGTGTTGTTTGGTTCGTGGTGCCTCTTGCTTCATGATGTTGCAGCCTCTGGGGCCTTTCAGAAAATTTGTATATATACTGACAGATCATGTGACACGTAGATTGCACACAGGTGGACTTTATTTCACCAATTATGTGATTTCTGAAGGTAATTCCTTGCACCAAAACTTTTTAGTGGCTTCATAGCAAAGGGGGTGAATACATGTGCGCATGCCAATTTTCATTTTTTTATTTTTAAATTTTTGGGATATATATATATATTTTTTTTTCTCATTTAACTTCAACTTAGACTAGACTATTTTGTGCAGATCTATTACATAAAATTCAGATAATAACATTTAAATTACAGGTTGTAATGTAACAAAATAGGTAAAAAGCCAATGGGGGGATACTTTTGCAAGGCACTGTAATATACATATACATACACACACACACACACATACTGTGTGTGTGTGTGTGTGTGTGTGTGTGTGCATATCACCACTCTTTAGATATTATCATTTATTATATTATATAGCATCTCCTATTATATAAGTGCACTGCAGTCCATCTATTGCACACCTCTATAACACACCTCTTCCACATCCCTCAATGAGGTACTAACGATACTGTAAGTCTGCTGTTTGTGAAAGTCTACAAATTCTTTCATATATTCTAGGCAAAGAGGATGGAAAATCATGTCAGAAAGTCACAGTGCGGATGACAATAAGGAAAAATGACTGCCGTAGCAACAGACCGGTGAGTTGACCTCAGAGATTGTTTCTCATGTCTGCCTATTTCTTGCCATGACTTGGAGATAAGATTCTGGAAAAGACCCACTAAGAAACTCAGTTGAAATCAATAACTGACATAAAGCCTAACAATGCTTCAGACTCCCAGCATACTCCATTCTCAAATTCATTTACAGGTGAACATAGTGTCATGTGATGGCAAGTGCCCTTCAGCAAGTATTTACAACTACAACATCAACACTTATGCACGATTCTGTAAATGCTGTAGGGAAATGGGCCTTCAGCGGCGGTCTGTCCAGCTCTACTGCAGCAGCAACTCCACATGGGTAAACTACTCAATCCAAGAACCTACAGACTGCTCTTGCCAGTGGTCTTAAACACACACACACACACACACACACACACACACACACACACACACACACACACACACACCTCAAATGGCAAGTTAGCTTCATAAGTCTGTATGATTATATTTTCTAGAAGGGCATTCTAACACTGGACAAATTTATATACTATTGTAACTTGAGCAGAAAGTGTTCACTGAACTTGACTACATTTTATACACACTTGTTGTCTCTGTCATCACTCCCATCATATTGGCATACACTCAAATATTTACCTAGCTGAATATGCCTTTGCTCATGGCTTGTACCGTACAAGTTCTTTTTTTGGAGTTTGATATGAGGGGGTAAAAAGCAAAAAAATGTTGTTTTTAGTAAACTAGGTATATGCATTAGATGTATTAATAGAAAATTACTTATTAAGGTACTGTCTATTAAGTGACTACTGAATATATTAATCAGCTTTTTAATAACTAAAATTGTGCTTTGTAAACTTTTGTAAACTTCAGTTATTTATTACATATATACAACTTCAAAATCCAGGAGAAAAATATAACACAGAATTCAGAAAAAAAGGAATTGCTTTATTGTGAATTAAAAACTAATTTTAAATCCTGTATGAATCTTCTTTCCTAAGCAGTTTATTTACTGAATATACTATCATGGTGCATTGTATTTGCAGTATGTTTTCATTTTCAATAAAACAATTATTTAAAAAAATATATGATTTACTCAACTTGACATTGAAGGTGTTACATTAATTAAGCATTGGGGAAAAATAAATAAAAAGTAAAAATGAAAATATTTGGTAGCTGTGCTCAATGTTTCTCACTTGATTATTCCAATCCAGTCAAATTAATTTCACTGTGTATTTGAGACAGCTAGGTAGTTCACTATGGGCCACGTTCAATGTTGGCAACTTAAGTCAAAAATTTACAGAATATTTACCAAATAATTTACATAACCTAGTACATAACCTACTAAATCATGGATAGAAAATGCAGACTGAAGAAGCAAGCAGCATATTTTTTCTTTGCTGTCAAACATAATACATGGTAACATAATGTATAATCAACATAATGATCTCAATTTAGAATCTAACAGGAGTGTAATTGTCAGGCAGTAGACATGGAGCAATTTATTTCAAAGGCAGGTAGACAAATGCAATACATGAATCAAAAACGTAGTCAAAACCAGACACAGGAGGGGAAAAACTGAATCACAAAGCCAGGGAAAAAGAACAGGACCAAAGATCAGGAAAGCATGCACAGTTAACAAAGACTCTTTATGTCTGGCAAATAAGCACAGGATGATACTTCACAGTGAGTGCATGCTACAAACTATCCATTCCAGGATCAGGGTTCTTTTTTGGCCTACCTCAATGACGGGGCCCAGGGTGATCAGGATGTCAAGTGATGATCCAACTTCTCCAGTTTCTCTCCTCTGGGCCATACCCCTTCCACTCAATGACAGTTTCCTATCTTTACATCTGGAGTTCAAGATTATTTTGACTACATAGTGGGTTTGACTACACAGTGGGTTGTCTGTCAATGTCAAGAGGCAATGGAAGGTTGGTAGGGGGCTCCTTTTCTGCTAGTGGTCAAGGGGTTACAGGTTTCAGGCCGAATACATGAAATGATGAGGTTGGACGGCAGCGTCGTGGTACGTGTATATGACCTCATTGATGTATTTGAGGATTTTTTTAGGTCCCAATAATACCGTTGTCTTAATTTTCTGTATCCTTGAGATAGTTTAATATCATTTGTGGACAGCCAGACAAAGGATATCTCCAGGTTCATAATGTGGGGGTTTCACTTCTGCATCTGTCTGCACATTCTTTGTTGGTCTGGGCTACCTGCTAGAGATATTGGTGGGTGCTTTCTCACACTTGTTCACTCCACCTAAACTATTCATCAACTGCAGTTGAGCCAGGAGCTTTAGCATTCCAATGGAACAAGGGATATGTTGGTTTACCTTCGTAAAATGGGGGAAATGGTGGAATGTGCAGAGTGACTAGTGTGGCACAGCTCTCAAACGCTTCTTGTGAATATTGATATAATTACATTTGATGAAATTAAATAAATTAGATTAAATTAGATTATTAGACTAAAACCTCTACAATATAGAATTTTAAAAAGCCCCCTTGATATAGAGAATCTAGAGTGTTTTACTGACAAATATCATCTCTAAATGTTGGTCAAACCAAGCAATCGAATGAAGCAATCAAATGAAGAACTATCAAGTGCAAGCAAACCAGAAATGGAGAGGGCTACTGCGTTAACAAAAACAGTTTGTGCAAGGTTGTATGCTATGCACGAACAAATAAAATAGCTGAAGAAACTAGATCTCTTGCATGACATGATAAAAGATATAGCTGAGCTTAAATTGGAGGAAATGCAATCCTTAAAACAATAGTGAGTACCTTACAAAATGAGGTGGAGAAACTCTCAAATGAAAATAAATGAATGAAAGCTGAAACACTTGATTTTAAATGGCAAAGCATGAGAAATAACATTGTGATTATGAGAATAAAGGAGGAAAACATTGAAAATTACCCTGTGATCAAGAACTTTGTGAAACAATTTATGAAAAAGGAGCTTAAAATGTCAGAGGAGCAAGCAGCTGAAGCCATAATTGAAAGAGCACAAATACTAAGCTGGAAAAAAGATCTGGGAAAACCCAGGCCTTCTGTGGTGAGCATCCTCAACTTTAAAATAAAGATGGTAATATTGGAACATGGAAGAGAGCTAAAAGGTACACAATTTTTTGGTGTATGTGCAATTCCCTGTGAATTCATGGAAAGAAGATGCATTCTCTACCCAATAATGAAGAACAACAGAGCAAAAAAACAACAAAGTGCAAATGATTGTGGACAGATTATACATCAGTACTCAGCTGTACAAGGACTCAGGTGATGATTAGATTAGATAGAACTTTATTGATCCCTTTGGGAGGGTTCCCTCAGCATACATGTCAACCTATACGGAATGTCCGTATTTTATATGGATTTGATTCAATAAACGTAGTATACGGGCGTACAAATAAAGTTATACGGATTCTTTAAAAAACTTCAATATTTATTTTGAGCTATAATCAATTCCCACGATGATAAAAGAGCTCATAACATTCATTTACAAACGTACTGTGTACACCACAGAAAGCACAAACAGCCAGTAAAGAGTCTTATGAAATTGCGCGTTATCTTGTGGTAGTGAGACTTCGTTCCACTTTTGATCATGCGCACACCGCATTGCGAGAATCCCGCTAACCAGGAAGTAACATTTTGTCTGAAACGCATATTTCCACCTGAGCGACTTTCAATAGCGACTGAAAAGATTCTGAATGGGCACTCCGGCAAGATCAACACAGACACTTGCTGTGACATGCAGCCTAGTGAGTATTGGTGCAGACTGCTAAAAAAAGATGTCATGGAGTACAATTCAGAACATTAGAGTGACACTTTGTGTTTTTGTCGAACATTGGAGCTTTGTATTCATTCTGAAGGTTTATTGTTATTAATATTGAATAAAAAGTAACTTGGATATATCATTGTTAATTATCATTCAAATTTTAGGTAAATTATTTTAATTTGCATCTTATACGGATTTTATAAGGGAAATACGGATTTTGGAGGTTGGTTATACAGGTTTGATTGACCAAAGGTTGACATGTATGCCTCAGGGAAATTAAGATTCCAGCAGCATCATTACAGGATAAACAGAGAATAGAAAACAGAAAAAAAATCTTCTAGATAAATTAAGTATTTACATATCTCATCTCATTATCTCTAGCCGCTTTATCCTTCTACAGGGTCGCAGGCAAGCTGGAGCCTATCCCAGCTGACTACGGGCGAAAGGCGGGGTACACCCTGGACAAGTCGCCAGGTCATCGCAGGGCTGACACATAGACACAGACAACCATTCACACTCACACCTACGGTCAATTTAGAGCAGGGGTCACCAAACTACGGCCCGCGGGCCAGATCCGGCCCGCCACCCCCCTTTGACCGGCCCCCCAGCCCCTCTGCCCCCCATCACTTGAACCGGCCCTATGAGGCAATCCCCAAAAGTGGTCATGGCCTATTTTTTTAAATTGCTTTTTGGCAAATAATAACATGTCTGCATCTTGTATTTTGTTGATTTTATCAATTAAAATTGATATTTAGTTATAAAATGAACTTCATATTTTCCGAATTTTCGTCATATGCTCACGATCAAGCAGTGACAGGCAGCGCACGCGCAGAGAACGGTCAGTGTTCAGGACAGCAAAATGGCTAGCGGTCAGCGAAAAGCTGACAGAGAGTGCAGAGTTTTTAAAGAACAGTGGACCACGGATTATTTTTTCGTTCAGTGTAAGGACCGTGCAGTTTGTCTTGTATGTAAAGAAAGTGTGCCGGTTTTCAAAGAATATAATCTGCGTCGTCACTATGAAACCCGCCACAAAGCAGGGTTCGAATTATAAATTTGACCCTATGGGGGTCTCTATTTAAAAAAAAAAAAAAGCAATGCATACTCGCTCTCCTGGACCAGCGCACTTTTGCGCACTGCAGTGCACAGCTTTCACACACAGGCGCGCGCATATATATATAGTTAAACAAATTATATATATATTGTATATATATATAATTATATACAGTATATTGTTAAACAAAGGAAGATCGTTGTGAGATAGAGGACAAGTCTTCTTCGGACTTAACTTCACATTCGATTTCGCAGGCTGCAAATTTCAGTTTGCGCGCATAGTGGTGTGGTGGTGAAGTACAGCCGTACATGTTGCGGTTTAATAACACGTTCAATACAAAGTTATGGCTGCATGGTGATCGGAAATGAAATGAGTTTTATTTATATTTATATGGTGATATAGGCTATTCAAGCTTATTATGGTGATGTATGACGTATTTGAGAGACTTCCACAGAAAATTACCGTAAGTTTGCTTCTTTCATGGGAGCCTGAGGGAATGGGAGCTCAGCTCCCATTGGCTCCCACGTAATTCGAACTATGTCACAGAGAGTATGCTAGTTTGCGAGGGCAAACAAGAGAAGAGAGGATTCTGAGGATGAAATGCAAACTGGCTGCACAACAGAATGTATTCCTTCGCCAAACCCAGATCAACCAGGCTGCTGTCCGAGCTAGCTATAAGGTAGCTCACCTATGGAAAGCCGTTTACTGATGGGGACTTTGTTAAAGTATGCATGCTTGCTGTGGCCGAGGAGGTGTGTCCCGACAAGAAGGATGCGCTCAATGCGGTGAGTCTCTCCGCACCTACTATGACCAGGCAAACCGAAGATTTGGGGGACAACGTGTATGACCAGCTGAATGAGAGACCGTAAGAATTCGAGTTTTTTGCTTTGGCCATGGATGAGAGCAATGACGTGCAGGACACAGCACAACTGCTGTGATCTATTGATCTATTGCTCATATTATTATAATTTCACAGTTTTTTTAAATGTATTTATTTTATAGGCCTATTTATTTGACCTTTATTAAGTGCTGCATACAATTATTATTAATATTATTAATGATATCAACAGGCTTACCTACAATTTATAATTTTCCACTCACCTTTGCCAGTGTCAATCACCTCAACTAGGCAGATGTTTCTTACCTTGACAGCTTTGATATTATTTTTATTAGAAAATAAATAAATGGAATATCAGTGGTATTTCAAATTAAAACAAAGTGTGAAGACTCGATTACTACTTTTGCAAACCACTAGTAAAGATAAACAAATATGTACCAGGAATCAAGTGTTGATATAGTAGTATGGATATAGTAGTGTGGATGGCTGTGCCAGGCTAGTAATCTCTACTACACAATGAGGCCTGCTGGTGGTCATATTTGTCTGGGTTATACAATTCTATGTGATATAGCTGACCCGACCCCGGCCCCCATCACAGTCAGGAACGACAATGTGGCCCCCAGAGAAAAAAGTTTGGTGACCCCTGATTTAGAGTCACCAGTTAACCTAACCTGCATGTCTTTGCATGTGGGGGAAACCGGAGCACCCGGAGGAAACCCACGCAGACACGGGGAGAACATGCAAACTCCACACAGAAAGGGCCTCGCCGGCCCCGGGGCTCGAACCCAGGACCTTCTTGCTGTGAGGCGACAGCGCTAACCACTACACCACCGTGCCGCCCATATTTACATATATGTTACAAAATAATGGTCCTTCCCTAATGTACCTGCAGTTATATCTAAACTGCCTGCCTGATGTGATGTGTTACTGCTGAGTTGGTATGACCCAGGTCAAAGAGATGTACAGGTTATTTGCATATGCCTGAAACAGAATAGTCCAAGTGTGTAGGGGTGTTAGGTTGCTTAAATGCTGATGTGTCTTTAGTTTAAGGAAGCTGTGGCTTTAAACTGCCAGAGCCAATTAAAACTTGATTAGTGGCCTTAGTGGCAGACTGAGAGTACAAAAGGGGATGGTTTTTTAGTTTGAAACAGACACGTTTTGGGAAGCAATGGAGTTGCTGTGCTGTTAGAGGGTTTCCAGGCTGAGTTGTATTTTGAAAGCTGAAGTTCACTTATGCAGTCTGAGAAGTTAGCAACTTGTAACTTATGCCCAGCACTTGGAGAAATTCTGTCAAACTTGTGAATATTGAGCTGCCTTTGTGGCTGCCTTTGCCATTTTTGTTGTGGCTCAGACTACATAGATTGGAGTTATTGGACTGTATCTACTCAAGCCGCCAGATCATACACATTATGCGCATCATCTCGTGAGTGCACCCAGGATCATCTTCGCGGACCATCAGGATTTCATCTGGGACAGACATTTGGATCTTTAGTAAGACTGTGCTTTCTTTTTTTTTTTTTTTTTGATTTTCAAGGCCCTTTTTTTTGACTAAAAATATTGGGGCTCCATAGCGTAAAATTATGACATTATTTCTTGTATAACTATGTTGAGTTTTTTTTTTTTTTAATTTATATATATTGAGATTATATATATATATATATATATATATATATATATATATATATATATATATATATATATATATATATATATAATCACATCACACACACATGGGCAGCACGGTGGTGTAGTGGTTAGCGCTGTCGCCTCACAGCAAGAAGGTCCAGGTTTGAGCCCCGTGGCCAACGAGGGCCTTTCTGTGCAGAGTTTGCATGTTCTCCCCATGTCCATGTGGGTTTCTTCTGGGTGCTCCGGTTTCCCCCACAGTCCAAAGACATGCAGGTTAGGTTAACTGGCGACTCTCTCTAAATTGACCATAGGTGTGAATGTGAGTGTGAATGGTTGTCTGTGTCAGCCCTGTGATGACCTGGCGACTTGTCCAGGGTGTACCCCGCCTTTCGCCCATAGTCAGCTGGGATAGGCTCCAGCTTGCCTGCGACCCTGTAGAACAGGATAAAGCAGCTAGAGATAATGAGATGAGATACACATGTATGTGTGTGGGGAGGGGTACCAGCTTGACCATTGGAAAAGGAACCTTGGTTTGGACACAGGAAGCACCAAGCACTAATTGCCCTCCGGAAGGAGCAGGAACACTGTTTCGAAGCCTTGCTGCTGGCCCAGCAGGAAGATTGCCAGGCATTCCTGCACCTGCTCACGTTGGTGGTCTAGTGGTTAGCAGGGTCACCTCACAGCAAGAAGGTTATGGGTTCAAGCCCGGCGGCCGACAAGGCACTGCTTAAAATGATCTCCCAGTTTGGGATTCCCAAAGAAATCCTGAATGACCAAGGCACTACATTTGTCATGCATACTTCATTAGCTGAATGGGTTATTGGGAACTAAATCCATCTACACCAGCATTTATCACCCACAAACAGATGGCTTGGTAGAACAGTTCAACCAAACACTTAAAATCAATTTGAAAGTTTGTAAGCAAAAATGAACATGATTGGGATAAATGACCCAAGCCCCTGGTATTTGCAATGTGAGAGGTCCTGCAAGCCTCCACAGGATTTTCCCCATTTGAATTATATGGCCATAAGCCTCGCTGAATTTTGGATGTGCTGTGGGAAAATTAGGAGGAGGGACCGCTGAGGCTCGCCCATGGGAGCACCACTCCTCTCCGCGTCACGTGCTGAACAGGTTTGCTCTCCTTAGTGATGCACCCACTGAGAAACCTGAAAGAGCTCTGGTTATAGGGGACTATCATACGGCACGTGAAATTAGCTCAGCCTTAAGGGGCACCAGCAGCTTTAGTCAGGTGTATACCGGGAGCCAGGGTGCCGGACATAGCAGGTAATCTTAGGGTCCTAGGCAAGCACAGGTTCTCAAAGATAGTTATCCATGCAGGAGCTAATGATATACGCCTTCGTCAGTCTGAGGTTACTAAGAGTAACTTTGTAGAGGTGTTTAAATTAGCGAAGGCGATGTCCAATGCTGTAGTATGCTCTGGCCCCATCCCAATGCGGCGTGGCGATGTAGCTTAGTTAATTTCTGACAATCCATGTAGGCCTAGTTAATTTCTGACAATCCAGAGCCAAGGCCAGGGAGCAGACGAACAGGCTAAACTGACTGTCTGCTAGCTGCACGGAGTCGTCACTCAAGGTCCACTACATCGAGACTGTGTCTGTTCTCCGAGCTCAACAAAAAGGTAGAAATTTTCAGAGAGTTTGCTCCAGTAACCTAATCAATATAAAATTAGATCATACTGACTGTACAGCTGCTGCCAGCACCTTTGATCTAAAGGTGGGGCTATTAAATATTAGATCTCTTACATCTAAAGTGCTAATGGTTAATGAACTCATTACTGATCAGGAGTTTAATGTACTTTGTTTACCTGAAACATGGATGAAGCCAAATGAATATAGAGCATTAAATGAAGCGAGTCCTCCTGGATACAATTATATACATCAGCCTCATCTAATTGGCAGAGGAGGCGGCGTTGTGGTTATTTATAACGATTATCTAGGTGTAACACAAAAACCTGGTTATAAATTTAATACATTTGAAGTTCTTCATACTCATATAATGTATGTAGCCTCGAAAAATAAGTCTACCCAGTTAATTCCATTGCTTATTATTTACAGGCCCCCGGGGACATATTCTGAGTTTCTTTCTGAATTTGCAGATTTTATCTCAGATCTGGTTATTTCCTTAGACAAAGCTTTAGTTATCGGAGATTTTAATATTCACTTCGATAACCCAGAAGACCCTTTAAAAACAGCGTTTGTGTCCATCTTAGATTCAGTAGGGATTAAGCAGAATGTCATAGGACTGACCCATAGTGATGGTCACACCCTCGATCTAATACTAACATTCAGATTAAACGTAGACAATATAGTCATACTTCCACAGTCTGAAGTTATCTCAGATCATTATCTCATCTCATTCAAACTATGTCTGAGTAATGATATATGCACCTCGCCACGCTACTGTATTAAACGTACTTTCACGTCAACTACTGCACAGAGCTTTGTAAATGATCTCCCAGAGTTGTCAATGTTGATTGGGTCACTTTCAGCCCCTGCAGAACTTGATCAGGCAACTGAATGCTTAGAGTCAACATTCCGCCATACTTTAGATAATGTAGCTCCTCAAAAAAGGAAAATGGTCAGAGACAAAAAATTAGCACCCTGGTATAATGATGACACTCGCGCATTAAAACAGACCACTCAAAAATTAGAACGTAAATGGAGTCAAACAAAATGGGTAGTGTTCAAATTAGCTTGGAAGGAGAGCTTCCTGAAGTATAGAAAAGCTCTTAGTGCTGCGAGATCAACATATTTCTCCTCCCTAATAGAAGATAACAAAAATAATCCTAGATTCCTATTTAATACTGTAGCAAAATTAACCAGGAATAAGTCCACTATTGACACATGCACACCTGCAGTATGTAGTAGCAACGACTTCGTGATTTTTTTTTTTTTTTTTTAATGACAAAATTGAGAAGATCCGACAAAAAATTCAAACTACTAATTTAAGGTCAGACAATGAAGGTGACCTTGTAATTAACTATATAACTGTATCAGATCATCAGTTAGAATGTTTTACTCCCCTTAAAGAAACTGAATTACTTTCATTAATCTCTACATCAAAATCCTCAACTTGCATACAAGATCCCTTATCTACACATCTATTCAAACAGATAATACCTGGAGTAATTGAACCGCTTCTAAAAATAATAAATTCTTCTCTTACGATTGGCTATGTACCCAAATCCTTTAAACTAGCAGTTATCAAACCCCTGATTAAAAAACCTGACCTTGATCCCTGTCAGCTGTCCAATTATCGGCCAATATCAAACCTCCCCTTTATCTCCAAGATCCTTGAAAAAGCTGTGGCACAACAGTTATGCTTATATTTACATAGGAATAACATCCATGAAATGCATCAGTCAGGATTTAGACCTCATAATAGCACAGAGACAGCTCTGGTTAAAGTAGTAAACGACCTACTGTTGGCGTCTGATCAGCGCTGTGTCTCGCTGCTTGTGTTGCTTGACCTTAGTGCAGCATTTGATACCATTGATCATTCCATTCTTCTGGATAGACTAGAAAATGTTGTGGGAGTTAAGGGAATGGCCCTCTCCTGGCTCAGGTCTTATCTAACTGATCGTTATCAGTATGTTGATATAAATGGTGATATTTCTAGAAGTACTGAGGTAAAGTTTGGTGTTCCACAAGGTTCTGTCTTGGGTCCACTGCTTTTTTCTCTATATATGTTACCTCTGGGCGATATTATTCGTAAACATTGTATTAGTTTCCACTGTTATGCTGATGACACACAGTTGTATGTCTCTGCAAAACCTGATGAGAGACACCAGCTTAATAGAATTGAGGAATGTGTTAAGGACATTAGACACTGGATGCTTATTAATTTCCTTCTGCTTAACTCTGACAAGACTGAAGTACTTGTGCTAGGACCACATACAGCTAGAAGTAAGTTTTGTGATTACACAGTGACTCTGGATGGCCTTTCTGTTTCTTCACGTGCAGCAGTAAAAGACCTCGGAGTGATTATTGACCCCAGTCTTTCATTCGAAACTCACATTGATAACATCACCCGGATAGCTTTCTTTCATCTCAGAAATATTGCAAAGATAAGAAACTTAATGTCATTGCATGATGCAGAAAAACTAGTCCATGCTTTTGTTACCTCCAGGTTGGATTATTGTAATGCCTTACTGTCTGGATGTTCCAATAAGTGCATAAACAAGCTCCAGTTAGTTCAAAATGCAGCAGCAAGAGTCCTTACTAGAACTAGAAAATATGACCACATCACGCCTGTCTTATCCACACTGCATTGGCTCCCAATCAAATTTCGTATTGATTATAAAATACTACTATTGACCTTTAAAGCACTAAATGGTCTTGCACCACAGTACCTGAGTGAACTTCTGCTCCTCTATGACCCGCCACGCCTACTTAGATCAAAAGGTGCAGGCTATCTGCTGGTACCTCGTATAGTGAAGGCTACATCAGGGGGCAGAGCCTTTTCTTACAAAGCCCCACAGTTATGGAACAGCCTTCCAAGTAATGTTCGGGAATCAGACACAGTCTCAGCATCTAAGTCTAGGCTGAAAACATATCTGTTAGTCAAGCCTTTTGTTAATGGTGTTTATGAGGTAAAGGTGTAGATCTAGAAGGTCCTCAGACATAGTGTTTTGGTAAACTGGGATGTATGGATGCTGTCAATCCCCACTCGCTTGCTCACTCGAGTTTGTTGACGGTGTAGTGGCTGGCTGCTTTATGTCCCGGGGCTCCCTCATGCCTGTGTTACCTTCTGGCTCTCTCCTTTTAGTTATGCGGTCATAGTTAGTTGTCGGAGTCCATGCTATATATATATTTTTAACCATATTAACATGCCATTATTGTGTGTTATGCCTGATGTCAAGACACTCGTCTCTGCGAGCCTACCACACAGATTTAATACTTGTCATTTTTAGGGCATACCTAACATATGTTTTCTTTCTCCCCCCCCCCCCCCCCCCCAAATTTGTCCCTCGGAGTTATATGTTGGTCCTGGGATTGAGATGCTGGCCTCTTCTGCCCCTCGGACCTACTTGATCCATCCTGGTGCCCTGTGTCTGGTCGGAGTTTTATCGCATCGCTCCTGTGAAGGACGGCCCCATGAGGACAGTTGAGGGTTATACCTGGAAGATGCTCTGGACTCTTGCAGTAATGCTTTTATGGCTGAGGACTACAGTTGACTTGCTAACTTTAGGACTGCAGTTATCATGAACAGTTTTGCACTCAAGTTTCCATCAATGAAGAGTTATAACATCAACGAAACTGTCTTCATGTTAAAACTGTTAATGTTATAGTCATGCTGTCTGTTGTTGCCCAAATGAGGATGGGTTCCCTTTTGAGTCTGGTTCCTCTTGAGGTTTCTTCCTCATGTCGTCTGAGGGAGTTTTTCCTTGCCACCATCGCCACAGGCTTGCTCATTGAGGATAGATTAGGGATAAAACTAGCTCATGTTTTAAGTCGTTCAAATTCTGTAAAGCTGCTTTGCGACAATGTTTATTATTAAAAGCGCTATACAAATAAACTTGACTTGACTTGACCTTCAAATAGTAAAAATGAGACTCAGTACATTCTTTGCACACAAAGCTCCACATGCTCACTTACTAAAGCCTCACTCACAAGCCGCCGTAAATGTTTTGGACACGCAAGGGTCGCAGGGTTTGGTAGTTCGCAGCCGTGCTGCAGGGTCGCGGTGAACCCGGGGGAAAGTTTGGGGGAGGAGTACAGGCAAAGTACTTGTCAATACAGGTTGCACACCTGACTTCCTCGAGGTGTGGGGAAAAATTGCGCCATTAGCCCGTGGAAAGCATATATCTGACGCACGTGATCAGTGTGTGTTCAGTGAGTGTGGAGTGTGTGACTTGCATTTTACCAATTTCCTGCACTACAAGTTTGGGCCGCACTTGTGAAGCATGTGTGACACATGTGATTAGTACTTTACAATCACTCATAACTTGCGTGTGATGCAAGCCAGGAGTGGGTATAAAACCAGTATGTCTGCAGCATTCTGCATCTGTCTTTCAAGTGAAGAATATTTGGATATTTTGTGGGGAACATTTCAAAATTTTCAGTTTAAAGTTTAGAAAATGGGACCCAAGAAGAAGCGAGCAAAAGTGAAGTAACCCAGCCTGAAACAGCAGAGGAGGAGGAAGAATTTGATGATGGTAGCAGCATCTCCCTGCATGGACAGAAGGCACAGTACCCCACCAGAGGTATTTCCACAGGTAAATACATATGCTTTAAACATTCATTTCAGTATCTATATGCTCATGTAATGAATATTATATATGCTGATTTTCATGCATGTTTCAGCTAACAACGCCCAGAAGTCAGGACATTGCAATCCCATCATCGCTGTCAGACATGCTCAGTGCCATGCTTAGTGATGAGGACAAGGACATCCTGACACCCTGTCCCACCACTCAGTCGGAGCAGGACAGCAGCTTGGAGTCAGTGTGTTTTAGTGCTCAAACTGTTGAGCTATTTAGTTGGGATTTTTTACAATGTAATAAAATGTTATTCCCTTATACTCATGTTTTATTTAACGTTTGCATGGTAAATTAACATATACTCAAACAGCAAATGAGGTGGTCTTCCTTTCTACAATACTACACATTACATCATCGGTTCCTTGGTTCCTCCCCAAGCCTGGTCTGGGTCTGTTTGGAGCCAGAGTCTTGCCCCTTGCGTGCGCTGCGTGCAGGTCGTGTGCATTGCGTGCACACTACACATAGGGGTAGAAAGTGAGATGCACTTCTGTCTTGCGCACCACACAAATAGCAAGTGTGGAATACTTGTGTAGTACTTCTGAGGCACATCACTCATACAATGACCGTGCATCACTCATGCATCTTACGGTCATCACAAAAAGCCCCTACTAGCCACACTACTGACTTGGTTCAGGTGTACAAAAGGAATACGGGTCCCGTATTTAGCCTATGCGTTCTTGATTTGTCGCAAGACCTGTAGAATTTGCATGTGCAGGACCAAAAGTCTCCATGGGCAGTCTGCGACCTTCTACAACACTGAACACACGCAAGTGTCATGCAAGTCTCAAGCACGGTTTTGCCAATTTTTTACCGTAGACCACCTGTAGCAGCACGTGCGTCAGGTTTTGAGTGAGGCTTTAACCCAGGAGAATTTATGGCAGGCACAAGAATGTCAGGCAAAACTTTACAACAGGGACATGTGCCTTAGAGAGTTGACACAGGGAGATAAAGTACTCATATTATTGCCCATTTTGAGCTCCAAATTGATCGCCAAGTGGCAAGGGCCCTTTGAGGTCACACGGTGAATTAGGCACATTGACTATGAGGGGAGGCAAACAGATAGGGTTGGGACACTACAAATATACCACCTCTACCTGTTAAAACATTGGAGCAAGGGGTCCCTGTGGTGTTGGTATCTATAGTTCCAGACAGGATGGAACTGGGGCCAAAGGTGAAAAGTAACCACTCAAGCCGCTCTAGACACCTGTGGAGACCACCTCTCAGTGGCCCAACTCACAGAGGTTGCCAGGTTGCAAACGGAATTTTCTGACATGTTCTTGCCCCTTCCTGGCCGCATTCACCTCAGAGAACACCACATGGAAACACCCCCAGGGGTGGTGGTGCATAGCCGCCCATACCGCTTGCCTGAGCACAAAAAAATGGTGGTTTAAGACAAACTCAAGGCCATGCTCAAAATGGGAATAATCGAGGAGTCCCACAGTGACTGGAGCAGCCTGGTGGTCCTGGTCCCCAAGACCAACAGGTCAGTCCGGTTCTGTGTGGACTATAGAAAAAGTTAACGAGATGTCTAAACTCAACACATACTCAATGCCTCACATTGATGAGTTGTTTGATCGATTAGGCATTGCTCGCTTTTATTTGACACTGGATTTGACAAAGGGATATTGGCAGGTCCCCTTAACTCTATCCAGAGAGAAAACAGCCTATTCTACACTGTTCAGCTTACACCAATTGTCATGCTTCCTTTCAGGTTATTTGGTGCTCCTGCTACATTCCAATAACTCACAAACAAGATCCTCTGCCCCCATGCTGCGTATGCCATGGCCTACCTAGAAGACATCATTTTATATGTATGTATGTATATATATATATATATATATATATATATATATATATACACACTAGTGCATCTCAAAAAATTAGAATATTGTGAAAAAGTTAAATATTTTCCATCAGTTATTTAAGAAAGTGAAAATGTTATATATTATAGACTCATTACACATAAACCAAAATGTTTCAAGCATTTTTCTATTTTAATTTTAATCAGTATGGCATACAGTACAAACCATTAAAAAAAACATCTCAAAATATTAGAATATTTCATTTCGAGTTTGAGTAAAACAGTATGAACACAGCGTATCTCTCGGTCTAGTTCAGTACACACAACCACAATCATGGGGAAGACTGCTGACTTGACTGTTGCCCAGAAGATGATCACTGATGCCCTCCACAAGGAGGGTAAGCCACAAGAGGTCATTGCTGAAAAGAGTGGCTGGAAAAGGTGCACAAGCAACAGGGATGGCCGCAGTCTTGAGAGGATTGTCAAGAAAAGTTGATTCAAGAACTTGGGAGAGCTACACAAGGAGTGGACTGAGGCTGGTATCAAGACCCATCATGAACAGACATCTTCAAGAAAGGGGATACAACTTTCGCATTCCTAATATCAAGCTACTCCTGAGCCAGAGACAATGTCAGAAGTGTCTCATCTGGGCTAAGGAGAGAAAGAAATGGACTGTTGCTCAGTGGTCCAAAGTCCTCTTTTCAGATGAAAGTACATTTTGCATTTAATTTGGAAATCACGGTTCTAGAGTCTGGAGGAAGAGTGGAGAGGCACAGAATCCAAGGTGTTTGAAGCCCAGTGTGAAGTTTCCAAGTCTGTGATGATTTGGGGTGCCATGTCATCTGCTGGTGTTGGTCCACTGTATTTTATCAAGTCCAAAGTCAACACAGCCATCTACCAGGAGATTTTAGAGCACTTCATGCTTCCATCTGCTGATGAGCTTTTTGGAGATGCTGATTTCCTTTTCCAGCAGGACTTAGCACCTACCCACAGTGCTAAAACTACTGCCAAATGGTTTGCTGATCATGATATTACTGTGTTTGATTGGCCAGCCAACTTGCCTGACCTGAACCCCATAGATAATCTATGGGGTATTGTCAAGAGGAAGGTGAGAAACACCCGACCCAAAAATACAGATACGCTGAAGACCACTATCAAAACAACCTGGGCTTCAATAACACCTCAGCAGTGCCACAGACTGATCACCTCCATGCCACACCGCATTGATACAGTAATTCATGGTAAAGGAGCCCCAACTAAGTATTGAGTGTATAAATGAATATACTTTTCAGAAGTTAAACATTTCTGTATTGTAAATCCCTTTTTTGATTGATCTTAGGGAATATTTAATAATTTGAGATACTGGATTTCTGATTTTCATGAGTTATAAGCCATAATCATCAAAATTAAAACAAAAAAGGCTTTAAATATTTCACTTTACATGTAATGAATATAGAATATATGAAAGTTTACCTTTTTGAATTAAATTAAATTTTTCATGGTATTCTAATTTTTTGAGATGCACTAGAATGAGGTCTGCGGGCCTCATGGCTAACCCAAAAAAGTGTGCGATTGGGCAGGTGGAAGTATGGTATCTCGGTTTCCACTTGAGTCATGGGCAGGTGCATCCCCAAATTGACAAGACTGCAGCAATTTCAGCCTGCCTGAGGCCCAAGACCAAAAAGGGGGTGAGAGTGTTCCTGGGGATGGCTGGCTACTATTGCAGGTTCATACCTAATTATTCGGACATCACGATCCCACTAACTAATCTCACTAAAAAGGGCGCACCAGATCCAGTCCAGTGAATGGAGCAGTGTTAACAGGCCTTCACTAAGGTAAAAGCTTCACTGTGTGTACTTACTTTCACACATCAAGAGCTTGTGACTGATGTACAGCACAGGGTGCTCCTCGCCCTCCACCTCCTGGGACAAAACGGCCCCCAGCCCTCTGTCCAATGTATCAGTCTGCAAAATAAAGGGGAGAGAGAAGTCAGGGGAGTGTAAAAGTGGCCCCCCACACAGTGCAGCTTTTACCTCAGAGAAGGCCTGTTGGCACTGCTCCGTCCACTGGACCAGATCTGGAGCCCCCTTTTTAGTGAGATCGGTTAGCGGGCTGGTGACATCCGAATAATTAGGTAAAAACCTACAATAATAGCCAGCCAGCCCCAAGAACCATCTCACCTCCTTTTTGGTCTTGGGCCTCAGGCAGGCCACAATTGCTGCAGTCTTGTTAATTTGGGGACACACCTACCCATGGCCCAATTGGAACCCCAGATACCGTACTTCCACCCACCCAATCGCACACTTCTTCAGGGTAGCTGTGAGGCCCGCTAGGCTCAGTGACTTTAGAATGGCCCTCAGGTGTTCCAAGTGCCGCAGCCAATCATGACTGTAGATTATTATGTCATCTAGATAGGTGGCTGTGTAGGCAGCGTGAGGGCGGAGGACCCTGTCCATAAGCCGTTGGAACGTAGTGGGCGCCCCAAACAACCCAAAAGGGAGCATGAAAATTGGTGTAAACCAAACGGTGTGGAAAAAGCCGTTTTCTCTTGGGATAGAGGAGTCAAGGGGATCTGCCAATATCCCTTTGTTAGATCCAGTGTCGAATAAAAGCGAGCAGTGCCTAACCGATTAAGCAACTCATCAATGCGAGGCATTGGGTATGCATCAAATTTAGACACCACGTTGACCTTTCTATAGTCCACACAGAACCAGACTGACCCATCAGTCTTGGGAACCAGGACCACCGGGCTGCTCCAGTCACTGTGGGACTCCTCGATTATGCCCATTTTGAGCATGGCCTTGAGTTCATCCCGAACCACATTTTTCTTGTGTTCGGGCAAGCGGTAAGGGCGGCTACGCACTACCACCCCAGGGGCATTTTGATGTGGTGTTCTATGAGGTGGGTATGACCAGGAAGGGGCGAGAACACATCAGAAAATTCCTTTTGCAACTTGGCTATCCCCGTGAGTTGGGCCAGTGAGAGGTGGTCTCCACAAGGGACTGGAGTGGTCCAAGATGTTATCTTTTTCACCTCTGGCCCCAGCTCCGCCTTCTCTGGGACTACCGACACCAACGCCACAGGGACCCATTCATTCCAGTGTTTTAAAAGGTTGAGGTGGTAGATTTGCAGTACCCCACCCCATCCGTTTGCCTCACCACATAGTCGACACCCCCGACTCGCTGTGTAATCTCGAAGGGCCCTTGGCACTTGGCGACTAATTTGGAGCTCGATGTGGGCAATGATACGAGCACTTTGTCTCCCGGCATGAACTCTCTAAGGCGCTTTGATGTCATACAGCCAGCTTTGATGTTCTTGTGCCTGACATAAATTCTCCTGGGTTAGGTGCGTGAGGGTGTGGAGTTTGGCGCGCAGGTCAAGAACGTACTGGATTTCGTTTTTGCTAGGTGAAGGTCCCTCCTCCCAATTTTCCCGTAGCACATCAAGAATGCCACCCGGCTTACGCCCATATAATAATTCAAAGGGAGAAAACCCTGTGGAGGCTTGTGGGACCTCTCGTACTGCGAATAACAGGGGCTTGAGCCACTTATCCCAAGTATGCACATCTTCACTTACGAATTTCCGGATTATGTTCTTGAGTGTTTGGTTAAATCGCTCTACCAAGCTATCCGTTTGTGGGTGATAGACACTGGTGTGGATAAACTTAATCCCTAGTAACCCATATGGTTCGCGCAGTGTGCATGACATAAACGAAGTGCCTTGATCTATCAGGATTTCTTTCAGAATCCCGACCCGGGAGATAAAGCGGAAGAGCGCTTCCACAATACTGGGTGCTGAGAGATTGCGGAGAGGCACTGCTTCCGGATATCGCGTTGCATAGTCCACCAGAACTAAAATAAAGTGATATCCCCATGCTGACCGATCTAATGGCTCGACGAGATCCATCCCAATTTGCTCAAACGGGGTCTCGATTAGAGGAAGAGGGTGCAACGGCGCTTTTGGAGTGGCCGTGGGATTTACTAATTGGCATTCACGGCATGTGGCATACCACCAACAGACATCCCTGAGAATCCCTTGCCAGTAGAACCGGGTCATTATTCGGGCTAGTGTTTTTATCCTGCCCTAAGTGTCCAACCATGGGATTAAAGTGAGCCACATGGAATACGAGTTCCCTGCGGCTCTTTGGGATTAACAACTGAGTTATTTGTTCATTAGTTTGAGTGTCCTGCATCACTCGGTTCAACCTATCTTTAATAATAGTAAAATAAGGGAAGGTCGGTGCCGCGCTTGGCTGAAGAGTTTGACCATCAATTACTCTCACTTGGTTAAACGCATGCTGCAGAGTCTTGTCTCGTGACTGCTCTAATGGGAAATCCCCAAGGGAATCCCCAAGAGAGGGAGGAGGAGCGGGCTGCTCCTCGCTCTGACATGGTGTTGACGTAGACGGCTCTGTGACAGCTTCTCCAGTCAATGCCACACTGGGATCTTCCCCCTGACCTACTAGTGCAGGATGCACTATGTGTTAAATATTCCATCAGTTTTTTAAATCCTGGCCAATCAGTACCCAAAATTAGCGAGTGGGTGAGATGAGGACTAACCACTGCCTTTATTTTATGCATTTGGCCCCAGGATAGAATATGGACAGACACTAGAGGGTAATAGTGAACATCCCCATGCACACACAACACTTTCACTGCTTGTGCTCCCCCCAATGTCTCAACTTGCACCAGGCATTGGTGAATTGAGGTCTGATTACAACCGGAATCCACCAAAGTGTAATATGTATACCCTTGAATACTCACCGGTATGCGATATGTTCCGGCCCAATCAGGGGTGGTTTCTGGCACACCGGGGATCCGGAATACAGCTCCCACCTCCCTTGCAGAGCTCTGACTCTGGAGATGCGCCGATTCCCCGCCGTGCCAGCACACCGGCCCAGGCTTTCCCTCTGCACTGGTGTTATGGGTGTCACTCACCTGAGGGGGAGACAACACAGACACCAAAGATGGAGATGGGAGGACACCACAGGTGCGATGGGCCGGCTGGGGAGGAGCCAGCCGCTGCCTCCGTGGCAGGAGAACGGGGTGGAGAGGGGTACAAGAGACGGGGGGAAGAGAGAGAGAAGAGAAGCGAGGGGAGATGCCTCATCTGCTTGCCATTGGAGCCGCCTCCAGATGGTCCTCTGCCAGCTCGATGGCTCATTCCAGCGACGCCGGGCGGTGACACTGGACCCATTCCGCAGTTCCTTCTGGAAGCTGAAAGATAAACTGCTCCAGTGCCACCAGATTGATGATCGCATTGGCATCGTGGTCTTCTGCCCTCAGCCACTGCCAGCAGGTGTCCTGGAGTTGCTGGCCGAATGCAAATGGCCTGCCGACCTCCTCCAATGCTAGCATCTGGAAGCGCTGGCGATGTTGCTCTGGGAAGCAGCCGAGCCGCTGCAGGATGGCCTTCCTCAGGTCAGCATAGACCAGTCAGCTGTCAGCAGGGAGCTGCTGCACTGTGAGCTGGGTCTCACCAGTCAGGAGCGGGAGGAGGCGCACTGCTCCAGCAGCCACCCTCACGCCTCGGCTGCTTGCTCGAAGAGAGTGAGGAACGCTTCCGGATCGTCCTGTGGTCCCATCTTCGTGAGGGTGGCAGCAGCGGTGGCCGACGCCTCTGCTGATGCAAGCAGGTGCCGGAACGCCTGCCGATCTTCCTGCTGGGCCAGCATCAAGGCTTTGAAGCGCTGCTCCTGTTCCTTTCGGAGGGTGATCAGTGCTTGATGCTGGTTCTGCTGGGCGGTAGCGAGGACAAGGATGAGCTCTTCGAATGGGGAGGACTCCATGGGGTGGTTCCCTTCTGTGTTCCTGGGTTTTGGCACCACTATAACAGTTCCTGATGTGGGTGGAGCACGGCAGGCGAGAGTCAATGTTACATCCAAACACTTTATTGAGCTTTTCAGCTTTTTTTTCCCTTTCACTCACTCACTCACTCACTCACTCACTCACTCACACATGCATTGTGGTCGGGGAGAGAGACCCTTTCTCTGCTCCCTCTCTCCTTTTATGCTCCATCCCTGCAACAAACACACACACACACACACACACACACACACACACACACACACAATAATTGACAGCAGGTGGAATGACTTAGCCACTTACCTTCCCCGACCCCGCCCTCCATTCACAGACTGCTGCTGCCACACCACGCTTCAGCATTCCACCCACATCAGGGTCATACTACAGGAGTATATCAATATGTCATCAGTATAGGCTATGATCGATTTTTCCAGCGTGTCATGCAGCAATACTTGTCATGGTCAAAACTTGTGCTAAAAGCCATTTTTCACTCATCTCCTTCTCTGATACAGAAAAAGTTATAAGTGCTGCATAGGTCAAGTTTGTTGAAGGTTTTAGCATTTTCCAACTGTTCTAGTGCTGAGGGGACTGTAGTCAGAGCATAGTGATATTTGATGGTTATTTGATTCAACCCTCTGTAATCTATACTCAGTCTGAGTCCTCTAACTTTCTTTTCCACGCACAAAAAAAAATCAAAGGTGGATGGTCAGACATACCCCTGTTTGAGAGCTACATCAATAAATTCTTGCATAGCTTTATTTTCTGGGGCAGACAGTGGATAAATTCTGTGACACAGAGGAGTGGTGCCAGCTACCGTATGTTTTCAATAATATGGTCTTTGAGGGGCAGGTTGCTGATTTTAACTTTGCTTAATAAATAAATGAATAAACAAACAAACTTATTGAAATTTTTGATATGTGAAGGACATTCTGACTAGTCATTTTTGGGTCTTTCCACAGATGTTGAGGTGACTAAAAGCTTGGGGACCCTAAGATGATGAGCATGACAGTGTTTACCACTGGGTGATTGCTCCCTCCACCTAGGATAGCTGTGGGTTGTGGATTTGCATCCAGGGAAGCCAAGCACTGTGGGATATTTGAAGGTGACATTGAACAGGAACAATATCATTTCATGATAGAGAGCATTTACTTGGAGCATGATGGGGAGAGTACTATGTGTGATGGAACCTTCCCCAATAGGACCTCTATCCCATGTTTGAATTTGAAGTGGTTTAGTGCACAATTTGAGGATTTTGACAAGGGCTTGGTCAATGAAATTTCCAGAGGCTCCAGAGTAGATTGCTTCTGGTGGAATCTGTTTGAAGAAATGTGTAGGTGAGGCACCTATTGCACAAGTTGATGATTTTGATGAGGAAATTTGTGAAATTTGTTTGGTCCATTGAAGGGGAGTAAAACATGCTTATCTGGTATAGATATATTGTTATCTACAGGGTTGGCTATCATACAATCTGGCTTTAAATTATTAGCCTGGGATTTTTTTCCTGATATTTTCATTTTTGCCAGTGAAGAAAATTCATGAAGTTGTTAGTACTACATACTGGAAGTGTGCATGTTTCTGTGGTGGTCTTATTCCTAGTTAATCTTGTTACAGCATTAAATAAAACTCTGGGATCATTTTTATCTTCTATTAGGGTGGAGAGATATGTTGAGGCAGATCCAATTTGGATGGCCTCTGCTTACTGTCTTTAGATGAGCAAAAAAAGCATTCTAAAAGCTATAGTGCCCTCCATGATTATTGTCACCACTTGTAAAGATTAGTAAAAAGGGTTAGATAAAATCCACCTTTTGGTGAAGCAGCTTCATCTCACACTGACAAAAAAAAAATCCAACCTTTCACTGAAAATTTATTCAGAGAAAAACAAATCCCTCATCAAGAAATAATGATTTTTAACAAAAATACATTTGCCATTGTTACTGACACCCCTGAAATTTGTACAACTTCCTTTTGCCAGTAAAACAGCTCTGAGGTTTAAACTTGAGTCCTGTTCCAGGTAAGTTTGTAACAGTTCCAGTTGGTGTCCACTTTTTTATTATTGCCGTGTAACAGGCAGATGGGTGGGTGGAGCACAGAAGGACGGCAGGCCAGAACTGAGTTCACAAAACTCTTTTATTTTCATTTTTCAGCGTACTTTCACTCTCTCAGCCACGCGCACACACACTCCAGTCGTCTGGTTGGGGAGAGAGAGCTCCCTCTGCTCTCGCTCTCGCTCCTTAAATAGGGCGCGGTCACTGGGGAAGACACACAAACACATTAATCAACCTCAGGTGCAGTGATTCTGCCACTTACCTTCCCTGACTCCACCCTCTGGTCACAGCCTGATGCTTGGCCACGCCCCCGCTGCCACATACCCCCACCGCCCGACTCAGGCCGGGCAGCCGTCCGGCCTGCAGCCGACTCCCCCCCCCCCCCGACGGGAGAGGAAGTCCGCCATGGCCATCTGCGCCCCCGGCCTGTGGATCACCTTGAAGTTGAAGGGTTGGAGTGCCAGATACCAACGGGTGATCTGCGCATTGGCATCCTTCATGCGGTGGAGCCACTGGAAGGGCGCATGGTCCGAACAGAGGGTGAAAGGGTGTCCCAGCAGGTAGTAACGGAGGGCGAGGACCACCCACTTGATCGCTAGGCACTCCTTTTCAATGGTGCTGTAGCGCCCTCACACACCGACAGCTTCCTACTGATATACAACACTGGGCGGTCCTCCCCCTCCACCTCCAGGGACAAAACAGCCCCCAGCCCTCTGTCCGACGCATCCGTCTGTAACATAAAGGGGAGAGAAAAGTCAGGGGAGTGTAAAAGTGGCCCCCCACACAGTGCAGCCTCAGAAAAAGCCCGCTGGCATTGCTCCATCCACTGGATCGGATCTGGTGCCCCCTTTTTAGTCAGATCAGTCAGCGGGCTGGTGACGTCCGAATAGTGAGGTATAAACCTACGATAATAGCCAGCCAGCCCCAGGAACTGTCTCACCCCCTTTTTGGTCTTGGGCCTCGGGCAGGCCGCAATTGCCACTGTCTTGTTAATTTGGGGACGCACCAACCCGTTGCCCAAGTGGAAACCCGATACCGTACTTCCACCCACCCAATCGCACACTTCTTCGGGTTGGCTGTGAGACCCGCTCGCCTCAGTGACCTAAGGATGGCCCTCAGATGTTGGAGGTGCCTCGGCCAGTCATTACTATAGATAATGATATTGTCAAGGTAGGCGGCCGCATAGGTGGCGTGGGGGCGGAGGACCTTATCCATCAGCCGCTGAAACGAAGCGGGCACCCCAAACAGCCCAAAAGGAAGTGTGACAAACTGGTGTAAGCTGAACGGTGTGGAAAAGGCCATTTTTTTCTCGGGATAATGGAGTCATGGGGATCTGCCAAATAACCCTTTGTTAAATCCAGTGTCGAGTAAAAGCAAGCTGTGCCTAGTTGATCAAGCAACTCATCAATACGAGGCATTGGGTACGCGCCGAATTTAGACACCTCGTTGACTTTCCTATAATCTACACAGAACCGGACCGACCCGTCGGCCTTGGGTACCAAGACCACCGGGCTGCTCCAGTCTGTGGGACTCCTTGACGATGCCCATTTCGAGCATGGCCTCGAGTTCTTCCCGAACCACTTTTTTCTTGTGTTCGGGTAGCCTGTAAGGGCGGCTATGCACTACCACCCCCGGGGGGCATCTCAGTGTGGTGCTCTATGAGGTTGGTGCTGCCGGGCAGGGGCGAGAACATGTCCGAAAACTCAGTCTGCAACTGGGCAACCTCCGTGAGTTGGGTCGGGGAGAGGTGGTCTCCACAGGGGACCAGAGAGGTACGTGATGCCAGTGTTCCCTTTTGAACCTCTGGCCCCATCTCCGCCTTCTCCGGAACCACCGACACCAACGCCACGGGGACCTCCTCATTCCAGAGTTTGAGCAGATTGAGGTGGTAAACCTGTAGCGTTCCACCCCTGTCCGTTTGCCTCACCTCATAGTCAACGTTCCCGACTCGCCGTGTGACCTCAAAGGGTCCTTGCCACTTGGTGACTAATTTGGAGCTCAATGTGGGCAACAGTATGAGCACTTTATCTCCCGGTGCAAACTCCCTGAGGTGTGTACCCTTGTCGTACAGGCACGTTTGTCGTTCTTGGGCCTGCCGCAAATTCTCCTGGGTTAGGTGGGTGAGTGTGTGGAGTTTTGCACGCAGGTCAATAACGTATTGGATTTCATTTTTACTTGGTGAAGGGCCCTCCTCCCAATTTTCCTGCAGCACATCTAGAATGCCACGCGGCTTATGCCCATATAACAGTTCAAATGGGGAGAACCCCGTGGAGGCTTGGGGGACCTCTCGCACAGAAAACAACAAGGGTTTGAGCCACTTATCCCAATTATGTGCGTCCTCACTTACAAATTTTTTAATTATATTCTTGAGGGTGCGATTGAACCGTTCAACTAAACCGTCCATTTGTGGGTGATACATGCTGGTGCGGATCGGCTTAATACCCAACAACCCATACAGTTCATTTAGTGTACGTGACATAAACAAGGTGCCGTGGTCAGTCAGAATCTCTTTCGGGATTCCAACTCAGGAGATAACACGGAAGAGTGCTTCCTCAATACTGCGTGCTGAGATATTGCGAAGAGGCACCGCTTCCGGGTATCGCGTTGCATAGTCCACCAGAACTAATATAAAGCGGTACCCTCGTGTTGACCGATCTAATGGCCCGACGAGATCCATCCCAATTCTTTTGAACAGGGTCTCGATTAATGGGAGAGGGCGCAAAGGTGCTTTTGGAATGGCCGCTGGATTTACTAACTGGCATTCATGGCACGCCGTACACCACCTACGGACATCGCTGCGAATCCCTGGCCAATAGAACCGGGCCATTATTCGGGCTAGTGTTTTATCCTGCCCCAAGTGTCCAGCCATGGGATTAAAGTGAGCCGCCTGGAATACCAATTCCCGGCGGCTCTTCGGAATCAACAGCTGCGTGACTTGCTCTTTAGTTTGAGTGTCCTGCGTCACTCGGTATAACCTATCCTTCATAATTGCAAAGTAGGGGAAGGACGGGGTGGCATTTGGCTGGAGCAATTGACCATCGATTACTCTCACTTGGTCAAATGCATGCTGCAGATTCTCGTCTCGCGACTGCTCTAATGGAAAATCCGTGAGGGATTCCCCAATAGAGAGAGGAGGAGCTGGTGGCTCCTCACTCTGATGCGGAGATGACGTAGACAGCTCTGTGAGAGCTGCTCCCTCCAACGCGACACTGGGACCTCCCCTTATTAAACTACTGCAGGACCCACTCTTCACTAGGTGACTCATTAATTCCCCAAATCCCAGCCAATCTGTCCCCAAAATTATCGAGTGGGTAAGGCGAGGATTAACCGCCGCCTTCACTATAAATTTTTCCCCTCGAAAAAAATGTGTACCAACACTAAAGGGTCGTTGTGAACATCCCTGTGCACACACAACACCTTCACCAATTGTGCTCCCCCCAATGCCTCGTCTTGCACCAGGTTTTGGTGGATTGAGGTCTGATTACAACCAGAATCCACCAATGCCTGATGTGTATCCCCTTGGATACTCACCGGTATGCGATACGCTCCGGCCCGATCGAGGGTGGCTCCTGGCGCATCGGGGATCTGAACCACCGTGCCCACCTCCATTACCGAACACTGCTGTTGGAGGTGGCCCGGCTCCCCGCAGCGCCGGCAAACCGGCTTGGGCTTCCTCTCTGCACTGGTGCTCTGGGGCTCACCTGAGGGGGGGAGAGACAGACACAGAAGGGAGAAACAGGAGGGCACCGCGGGTGCGGTGAGCTGGCTGGGGTGGGGCCGGCCCCCGCCTCCGCGGTGGGGGAATGGGGCAAGGATGAGACACAGGAGGAGAGGGAGAGAGAGAGAGGGGAGAAGAGGTTGTCTGCTGTCCTGCTGTCGGGGCAGCCCTGCTGTCGGGGCAGCCCTGCTATCGGGGCAGCCCTGCTGTCGGGGCAGCTGCCAAATGGTCCTCTGCCAGCTCGATTGCCTGATCCAGTGATGCCAGGCGGTGGCACTGGACCCACTCTGCAGCTCCGGCTGGTAGACGCATGATGAACTGCTCCAGCACCACCTGGTCGATGATCCCCTCGGCGTCGTGGTTGTCGGCCCTCAACCACCGCCCGCAGGCGTCCCGGAGTTGCTGGCCAAATGTGAATGGCCGGCCGACTTCCTCCAAGCGCAAAGCGCAGAAGCACTGCCGTTGTTGCTCGGGGGTGCGCCCCACATGCTGGAGGAAGGCCCAGCGAAGGTCCGCGTAGGCCAGCCAGCGGTCGGCGGGGAGCTGTAGTGCGGCCAACTGCGCCTCTCCCATTAGCAGGGGGAGGAGGCATGCCGCGCGCTGTTCCACTGGCCACCCCGAGGTCTCTGCTACCTGCTCGAAGAGCATGAGGAAGGCCTCGGGGTCATCCTACGGGCCCATCTTCATCAGGGTGAAGGGGGACAGGCCCGTGGTGGTGGACCCCACCAATGTGAGGAGGTGCCGGAACGCCTGTCGCTCTTCCTGCTGAGCCAGCACCAGGGCCTTGAACCGCTGTTCCTGTTCCTTCCGGAGGGCAACTAGTGCCTGGTGCTGGCTTTGCTGGGCCGTGACGTGGGCATGGACCAGCTCGGCGAAAGGGGAGGACTCCATGGGGCTGTTCTGCTTTGGCGCTCCAAGTCCCGGGTTTCAGCACCACTGTAACAGTTCGGATGGGTGGGTGGAGCACAGAAGGATGGCAGGCCAGAACTGAGTTCACAAAACTCTTTTATTTTCACTTTTCAGCATACTTTCACTCTCTCAGCCATGCACGCACACACTCCAGTCGTCTGGTTGGGGAGAGAGAGCTCCCTCTGCTCTCGCTCTCTCTGCTCTCGCTCTCTCTCCTTAAATAGGGTGCAGTCACTGGGGAAGACACACAAACACATTAATCAACCTCAGGTGCAGTGATTCTGCCACTTACCTTCCTTGACTCTGCCCTCCGGTCACAGCCCGACGCTTGGCCACGCCCCCGCTGCCACATGCCCTAACAGTAGAAATTGACATTCAGACAGATAGCTAGTTTTATAACCATTCCCTGACATTTAAAGGTCAACACACTTCTGGTTTGTGTGTGCTCTTATCTTTCCCATGTTGATGGATGACTAAGGGAATTTGGCCTCTGCATCATCTCATATTTGTACCCCACTTAATCAAGAAGTTATGGATTGCAGCTTGAAAGTTCTTACTCACTCCAGTCAACTAAAAAATGCACAATTTAAATGGGAAACATATTTCAGTGACATTGTGTTCACTATAATTTCCAGGGGTGTCAGTAATAGTAACACATGTTTTTGTTGAAAATAATTATTTCTTGAGGGATTTGTTTTTCTCTGAAGAAATTTATTTCAATTAAAGGTTGGATTTCTCATTTTTTTCAGTGAGATCAAGCAACTTCAACAAAAGGTGGATTTGTTTAACACTTTTTATTAATCTTTATAAGGGGTGCCAATAATTGTGGATGGCACAGTACAGTGCTCAGTGTAAATGAGTACACCCCCTTTGAAAAGTAACATTTTAAACAATATCTCAATGAAACCGGCGGCACGGTGGTGTAGTGGTTAGCGCTGTCGCCTCACAGCAAGAAGGTCCTGGGTTCGAGCACCGGGGCTGGCGAGGGCCTTTCTGTGTGGAGTTTGCATGTTCTCCCCGTGTCCGTGTGGGTTTCCTCCGGGTGCTCCGGTTTCCCCCACAGTCCAAAGACATGCAGGTTAGGTTAACTGGTGACTCTAAATTGACCGTAGGTGTGAATGGTTGTCTGTGTCAGCCCTGTGATGACCTGGCGACTTGTCCAGGGTGTACCCCGCCTTTCGCCCATAGTCAGCTGGGATAGGCTCCAGCTTGCCTGCGACCCTGTAGAAGGATAAAGCGGCTAGAGATAATGAGATGAGATGAGATCTCAATGAACACAAACAATTTTCAAAATGTTGACAAGACAAAGTGTAATATAACATCTGTTTAACTTATAACGTGAAAGTAAGGTTAATAATATAACTTAGATTAAACATTTTTCAGTTTTACTCAAATTAGGGTGGTGCAAAAATGAGTACACCCCACAACAAAAACTACTACATCTAGTACAACCCCGATTCCAAAAAAGTTGGGACAAAGTACAAATTGTAAATAAAAATGGAATGCAATGATGTGGAAGTTTCAAAATTCCATATTTTATTCAGAATAAAACATAGATGACATATCAAATGTTTAAACTGAGAAAATGTATCATTTAAAGAGAAAAATTAGGTGATTTTAAATTTCATGACAACAACACATCTCAAAGTTGGGACAAGGCCATGTTTACCACTGTGAGACATCCCCTTTTCTCTTTACAACAGTCTGTAAACGTCTGGGGACTGAGGAGACAAGTTACTCAAGTTTAGGGATAGGAATGTTCACCCATTCTTGTCTAATGAGAGGCTGCACGAGAGCGGGCTGAGAGCGAGAGCGGGCCCGGGCCGTGGCTGAAGCCTCAGACTTTCCTGCCGCACTACTGCCGCTGCCCCGCTTGTTCTTCCTGCTGTTCGCTCCTCGCTTCGCATCGCTCAGAAGCTGAAAGGGGCTAAGAAGCTACCAGTGGGCGTGTTATGATAACGGGACGCCATGCCACCAAAAAAGAATACAGCACAGGTTGAGGAGGTCGACGATATTAAAAGATCGCTCGACACGTTGACGGAGGAGGTTTCTGCTGTTAGACAACAGCAGAAGACCATCATGAGCCTGGTGGAGGAAGTTAAAGCCTTGAGGCTACAAAACACTGAGAAGGACAAGCGGATTAACTTGCTGGAGAACCGGGTGGCCGATCTGGAGCAATATACCAGAATGAATAACATCATAATCATTGGCTTGGAAACGAAACCTCGTTCATATGCACGGGCAGTGACGATGCGGAACGGAGAGGAGCCAAGCGAGGAGGACGCGGCATCGGTGGAGCAACAGGTGGCGGCGTTTCTCCACTCAAAGGGAATTGAATTAGACAGGGAGAACATCGAGGCCTGTCACCCGCTCCCAAGGGGAAACATGAAGACAAAACCGGCAATAATAGTTTGGTTTGCAAATAGGAAACACAAAAACGAACTGCTGAAACAGGGAAGACGGCTGAAGGGATCAGACGTGTACCTCAATGAGCACCTGACAAAGAAAAATGCGGACATTGCCAGAATGGCCCATCTACTCAGAAAACAGAAGAAAATACAATCTACATGGACTTCAAACTGCAAAATATACATTAAGTTAAATGGAACACCAGAACAAGCCAAAGTTCTAGTCATCAGGGAACTGGAGGAGCTGAGCAAATATTAATGAAACGTACAATAACAAGGTAAACTTAAACTACAGCCATGACAATTCCTGATAATAAACACACATTAGGACTAGAAAACTTTGTATATACAGAACATAAAATACAGGACATAGAACATGATATTGATCCGGATAACAATTTACTCAGTGATATAGGAAACAGCTGCAGTTATTACACAGATGAGCACTACAACGCAACTTTCCAATCAAAGCATAACATATCAATCATCCACTTCAATAGCAGAAGCCTATATGCCAACTTCCACAATATTAAAGAATATCTGAAACAGTTTAAGAACCGGGCGGCACGGTGGTGTAGTGGTTAGCGCTGTCGCCTCACAGCAAGAAGGTCCTGGGTTCGAGCCCCGGGGCCGGCGAGGGCCTTTCTGTGTGGAGTTTGCATGTTCTCCCCGTGTCCGCGTGGGTTTCCTCCGGGTGCTCCGGTTTCCCCCACAGTCCAAAGACATGCAGGTTAGGTTAACTGGTGACTCTAAATTGACCGTAGGTATGAATGTGAGTGTGAATGGTTGTCTGTGTCTATGTGTCAGCCCTGTGATGACCTGGCGACTTGTCCAGGGTGTACCCCGCCTTTCGCCCATAGTCAGCTGGGATAGGCTCCAGCTCGCCTGCGACCCTGTAGAAGGATAAAGCGGCTAGAGATAATGAGATGAGATGAGTTTAAGAACCCATTCAACATCATAGCAATTTCAGAGACATGGATTTCAGAGACATGTCAGAGACTGACAGAGGTGTGGACTTTGAGATGGAGGGTTATGATCTAAATCATATAAGCAGAGTGAAAAAGAGAGGAGGAGGTGTGGCAATATATGTGGACAAAGGATTGAAGTATAAAGTGGTGGAGAGTATGACAGCAGCTGTTGATAATCTGGTGGAATGTATCACAGTGGAAATTTGTATGGAAAAAGCAAAAAATATAATTGTGAGCTGTTTGTACAGAACTCCAGCATCAAGTATCGATATATTTGAAAACTGGATGGAAAACATGTTTCCTAACTCAATGCAGAAGACTGTGTTTATCTGTGGGGATTATAATATTGATCTGTTAAATCCAAAAAAGCATACAATGACAGAAGATTTCATAAATACAATGTACAGTATGGGTTTATACCCAAAAATCACCAAACTTCTCATTGTATCACATTAATAGATAACATATTTACAAACAGTATGGAAAATAATACAGAAAGTGGGCTTTTATATAATGACATCAGTGACCATTTGCCTGTATTTATTGTCTATCACTGTAATTACTGGAAACCTAAGGATATGAATCAGCTGAAATACAAACGGGTAAGAACCGAAGAAAACATAAGGACACTTAAGAGTGAATTACTTAAACAGAACTGGAAAGTAGTATATGAGGAAGAAGATATTGACAAAGCATACAGTGGATTTCTAAATATCTTTAAAACACTATATGATAAAACCTGTCCTATAAGGAAATACAATGATGGACAAAAACAAGCAAATGGTCCATGGATCACCAAAGGATTAAAAAATGCCTGTAAAAAAAAGAACATGCTGTATAGACAAACTTTAGAGGCAGAAATTAAATATAAAAAATACAAGAATAAATTAACCAGCATTATGAGGACATGTAAGAAGGAATATTATAATAAATGATTAGATAGTAATAAAAATAACATGAAGGAATGTACTGAATAGTATTATTAGGAATGGAGCTAAAAACAAAAGCACAAGCTACCCTGATCATTATATTCAGAATGACAGATCAATAAATAATATGGAAGAAGTGGTAAATGGTTTTAATAGATTCTTTGTAAATGTGGGACCAGATCTGGCAGAAAAGATTCAGGATACAGACACACCTGGAAGGGCGGAGGCTGCTCGATGGGAGAGAAATCCTAAATCTATATTCATTGGTGCAGTTGGCATAAAAGAGGTCATAGACATTGTAAGGAGAAGTGAAAGTAAAACCTCCACTGACTGGAATGATATTGATATGAGTTTAATAAAAAAAGTTATTGAAGAAATTGCAGAACCATTTACTCACATATGTAATATGTCTTTTCAATCTGGTAAATTTCCAAACAACATGAAAATAGCTAAAGTTATACCTTTATATAAATGTGGGGATAGACACCATTACACAAATTACAGGCCAGTTTCTTTACTCTCTCAGTTCTCCAAGATCCTCGAAAAACTGTTTACAGCAAAACTAGACAACTTCATTGAAAAATACAAACTTTTAGCTGACAGTCAATATGGATTCCGGAAAGACAGATCAACAACCCTGGCATGAATGGAACTTATCGAGAAAATCACAAATGGTATAGACAATAAAAAACATGTTATGGGAATTTTCATAGATCTAAAGAAAGCATTTGACACAATAAATCACGACATTCTATTCAACAAATTAGAGAGGTATGGTATCAGAGGGGTTGGTTTGGACTGGGTGAGGAGCTACTTAAGCAACAGGCAGCAATTTGTAAAAATTGGAGATCACACATCTGATTATTTGCCCATAACATGTGGAGTACTGCAAGGGTCTGTCTTAGGTCCTAAACTGTTTATATTGTACATTAATTAATTATGTAATGTATCATGTATAATGAAATGCATTTTATTTGCCGATGATACAAACATCTTTTGCGCCGGGGACAATCGTACATGTCAACCTTTGGTCAATCAAACCCGTATAACCAACCTCCAAAATCCGTATTTCCCTTATAAAATCCATATAAGATGCAAATTAAAATAATTTACCTAAAATTTGAATGATAATTAACAATGATATATCCAAGTTACTTTTTATTCAATATTAATAACAATAAACCTTCAGAATGAAAGCTCCAATGTTCGACAAAAACACAAAGTGTCACTCTAATGTTCTGAATTGTACTCCATGACATCTTTTTTTAGCAGTCTGCACCAATACTCACTAGGCTGCATGTCACAGCAAGTGTCTGTGTTGATCTTGCCGGAGTGCCCATTCAGAATCTTTTCAGTCGCTATTGAAAGTCGCTCAGGTGGAAATACGCGTTTCAGACAAAATGTTACTTCCCGGTTAGCGGGATTCTCGCAATGCGGTGTGCGCATGATCAAAAGTGGAACGAAGTCTCGCTACCACAAGATAACGCGCAATTTCATAAGACTCTTTACTGGCTGTTTGTGCTTTCTGTGGTGTACAGTACGTTTGTAAATGAATGTTATGCGCTCTTTTATCATCATGGGAATTGATTATAGCTCAAAATAAATATTGAAGTTTTTTAAAGAATCCATATAACTTTATTTGTATGCCCGTATACTACGTTTATTGAATCAAATCCGTATAAAATACGGACATTCCGTATAGGTTGACATGTATGGACAATGCACAGCAGCTTATGGAAACAATCACAACCGAAATGAATAAATTAAAAAGATGGTTTAATGCAAACAAATTGTCATTGAATTTGAGTAAAACAAAGATTGTTATTTGGAAAATATAAGTCGAACCCTCAAGTTGAATTGAAAATTGACAATATAACCATAGAAAGAGTTTATGAAATAAAATTTCTGGGTGTGATTGTTGATCATAAAATCTGCTGGAAACCACATATTAATCATGTTAAAGCAAAAAATAGCAAAGATTACTGCAATTTTGGGGAAATCAAGAAACATTCTGGACTATAAATCACTACATACTCTGTATAATGCACTCATACTTCCATATCTGAGCTACTGTGTGGAGATATGGGGTAATACCTACAAATCTAACCTGCAGCCGTTATGCACATTACAAAAAATAGCAATAAGAATCATCAATAATATGGGATATCTTGAGCATACAAACACATTATTCGTAAAAGCACACACTCTGAAATTCACTGATCTGGTTAAACACAAGACTGCACAAATTATGTATAAAGCAAGACAACCTTCTTCTGGGTGAGGTACAAAATATGTTTATGGAAAGGCAGGGTGGGTATAACCTGAGAGGGGAAATGAATTTTAAGAGAGTAAATGTTAGAACAACTATGAAAAGTATGTGCATAACAGTCTGTGGGGTGCAATTGTGGAATGGTCTGGATAATGAACTCAAAAATAGCACCAACATAAAACTGTTTAAAAAAATATATAAAAACATGTTACTAAAAACATGTGAGAATGAGGATAGGTAGACTATATAGGTGATGATGAAATTGAGAGTAAGTCTGTGACTGGTCTTCTTGTATTTTGTGTATAGTTATAGGTAGGTGTATATGTATGTACTGTATAGATATATTGTATGTGTGTATATATGCACAAGATAAGTATCTGTTGATTTGGTCGATATTATACCATGTCGGTATGTCTTGGTATGTTGGTATGTTTTCTTTTTGTTTGTTGCTTTTGTTTTCTTTTGTATATATAGTTTATTATGGCGGAAAGTGACGTTTGATTAGCGGTGGTATAGAGGGTTAGGATTGGATAAGTTATTACTTCTTCCTAATCCTTTCTGAACATTATTATGTTACTGCCTTGTGGCTACGCTATTCTGTTTGTTTATGACGATGTTTTGATTATTGCATTTTTTATTTACATTTTTTTATTTTTATATCTTTCTTCTTTATTATTCAGAATAAAGTAATCCAATCAAACCAATCAATCAATAATGTAGGATTCTAGTTGCTCAACTGTCTTAGGTCTTTTTTGTCGTATCTTCCGTTTTATGATGCGCCAAATGTTTTCTATGGGTGAAAGATCTGGACTGCAGGCTGGCCAGTTCAGTACCCGGACCCTTCTTCTATGCAGCCATGATGCTGTAATTGATGCAGTATGCATTGTCATGCTGGAAAATGCAAGGTCTTCCCTGAAAGAGACGTTGTCTGAATGGGAGCATATGTTGCTCTAGAACCTGGATATACCTTTCAGCATTGATGGTGATGTGTAAGCTGCCCATGCCACACGCACTAATGCAACCCCATACCATCAGAGATGCAGGCTTCTGAACTGAGCGCTGATAACAACTTGGGTCGTCCTTCTCCTCTTTAGTCCGAATGACACGGCGTCCCTGATTTCCAGAAAGAACTTCAAATTTTGATTTGTCTAACCACAGAACAGTTTTCCACTTTGCCACAGTCCATTTTAAATGAGCCTTGGCCCAGAGAAGACGTCTGCACTTCTGGATCATGTTTAGATACGGCTTCTTCTTTGAACTATAGAGTTTTAGCTGGCAACGGCGGATGGCACGGTGAATTGTGTTCACAGATAATTTTCTCTGGAAATATTCCTGAGCCCATTTTGTGATTTCCAATACAGAAGCATGCCTGTATGTGATGCAATGCCGTCTAAGGGCCCGAAGATCACGGGCACCCAATATGGTTTTCTGGCCTTGACCCTTATGCACAGAGATTCTTCCAGATTCTCTGAATCTTTTGATGATATTATGCACTGTAGATGATGATATGTTCAAACTCTTTGCAATTTTACACTGTCGAAATCCTTTCTGATATTGCTCCACTATTTGTCGGCGCAGAATTAGGGGGATTGGTGATCCTCTTCCCATCTTTACTTCTGAGAGCCGCTGCCACTCCAAGATGCTCTTTTTATACCCGGTCATGTTAATGACCTATTGCCAACTGACCTAATGAGTTGCAATTTGGTCCTCCAGCTGTTCCTTTTTTGTACCTTTAACTTTTCCAGCCTCTTATTGCGCCTGTCCCAACTTTTTTGAGATGTATTGCTGTCATGAAATTTCAAATGAGCCAAAATTTGGCATGAAATTTCAAAATGTCTCACTTTCAACATTTGATATGTTGTCTATGTTCTATTGTGAATACAATATCAGTTTTTGAGATTTGTTAATTATTGCATTCCGTTTTTATTTACAATTTGTACTTTGTCCTAACTTTTTTGGAATCGCGGTTGTACTTTGTATGGCCTCCATGATTTTTAATGACAGCACCAAGTCTTTTAGGCATGGAATGAACAAGTTGGCGACATTTTGCAACATCAATCTTTTTCCATTCTTCAACAATGACCTCTTTTAGTGACTGGATGCTGGATGGAGAGTGATGCTCAACTTGTCTCTTCAGAGTTCCCCATAGGTGTTCGATTGGGTTCAGATCAGGAGACGTACTTGGCCACTGAATCACTTTCACCCTGTTCTTCTTCAGAAATCCAACAGTGGCCTTAGATGTGTGTTTAGTCATGTTGGAAAAGTGCACGACGACAAGGGCACAGAGTGATGGTAGCATCTTCTCTTTCAGTATAGAGCAATACATCTGTGAATTCATGATGCCATCAATGAAATGCAGCTCCCCGACACCAGCAGCACTCATGCAGCCCCACATAAGGACACTGCCACCACCATGTTTCACTGTAGGCACCATGCATTTTTCTTTGTATTCCTCACCTTTGCGACGCCATACAGTTTTGAAGCCATCAGTTCCAAAAACATTTATCTTGGTCTCATCACTCCAGAGTATAGAGTCCCAGTAGTCTTCATCTTTGTCAGCATGGGCCCTGGCAAACTCTAGGTGGGCTTTTTTTTGTCCCTGGACTTTAGGAGAGGCTTCTTTCGTGGACAGCATCCATGCATGCCATTACCCTGTAGTGTACGCCATATTGTGTCATGGGAAATAGTCACCCCAGTTTGGCTTTCTGTTTCTTTAGATAACTGTAGTGAACTTGCATGCCAATTTTCTTCAACCCTTCTCATCAGAAGACGCTCATGTCGAGGTGTTAACTTCCGTGGATGACCTGGACGTTTCTGTGAGATGGTTGCAGTTCCATCTTTCTTAAATTTTTGTACCACTTTTGCCACAGTATTCTGACTGATAAGTAAAGCTTTGCTGATCTTCTTGTAGCCTTCACCTTTGTGGTGTAAAGAAATTATTTTCTTTGGGGAATTCTGAAGAGACAAGTTGAGCATCACTCTCCATCCAGCATCCAGTCACTAAAAGAGATCATCGTTGAAGAATGGAAAAAGATTGATGTTGCAAAATGTCGCCAACTTGTTCATTCCATGCCTAGAAGACTTGGTGTTATCTTTAAAAATCATGGAGGCCATACAAAGTACTAGATGTAGTAGTTTTTGGTGTGGGGTGTACTCATTTTTGCACCACCCTAAAACTGAAAAAAAAATGTGTAACGTAAGTTATATTATTAACCTTACTTTCATGTCATAAGTTAAACAGATGTTATATTAAACTTTGTCTTGTCAACATTTTGGAAATTCTTTGTGTTCATTGAGATATTATTTAAAATGTTACTTTTCAAAGGGGGTGCACTCATTTACGCTGAGCACTGTATGCCATCATGTTTCAGCAGAATTTTTAAAAAATCCATATATTATTTTTAATGGCAATGTATATAAACTATTCACCTCAGTGAACTATTTCAGTTCAGTTATATTTTTCATCCAAATTGGTTGTCTTTTCTGTCATGTTGCTGGGCATCTTTCTATCTACAGTATCTACTGTAACTATCTAAGGACATTGTAGCACCAGTTTTGAGCTGTCGTAAGAGAATATATATCTTTTTAAAACTTTATATTAAGATTTTCATCAAGTTGGGGACAGTATAATGCCATTGTCATTTTTTATCTGATGTGTGATCAATCAGAAGGCAGGCCTTCCAATAGAACAGTTAAACATAAAGTTTCATGTGTGATAGAAATGCTTAGCAACCAGAGTTAATCTACAATGAACTCTGACCCTCATACACTGGAAACTGGAAGATAATTCATCAGCTTAATTCGTTAAGATGTTTACTCAGGGCAGTGCAAGAATGTGATTTATTTGAAAAATGACAACATGACACAAAAACATGGAAAGTTGGAGATCTAAAATTTTTATTTATAAATCTACCCGGTACAGTGGTTAGAAGCCAAAGGACCCAGATTAACATGGTTTCAAAGTCAAAATTCAGCTGTCTGAAGATAACAAGAACAGTTAGAGGAAGATGAGTAATCAGGCCATTGCTTCAAGTGGTACAGTCTTTTCCATCAACAGTTTACTTTCTACGACGAGCAGCAGCACCCTTCTTGGAGCTGTGACAATAAATGAATATAGAGAGAAAGTGGTTATGCTCTCAGTGGACAATCTTAATTAATTCTCTTGTATAACTACCATTGATAAAGCAAAGGTGAAAAATTGAACAGAATTTTTTTCCTTTTGTCCTAACTTTAAATCTTCAAGTTAAAGTTAAAGATTAGAAAAAGACCAGGTGTTGGATTCCAATTCTTAACTGTCCAGTTTTGGTGAGCTTGAGCACACTTTAGCCTCAGATTCTTCTTTTTGGTCAACTCCTATCAGCCAGAAAGAAGAATTGGAGGCTCTATAGCCAAAATGCAGAATTGGAAAAGCATCCCAAAATGTTTGAACCCAATGTGGTGTGCTGGGTTCAATAGCTCATCGCCTCATGTTTTGATGTGTTTGCATTTTGGAATGCTTTTTTGGTCACCCCAGTTCTAAGGAATGGTTATTTAAGTTACTATAGCCTTCCTTTCAGCTCAGACCTGTTATCTGACCTGTCCTCTGACCACTCTCATTAACAAGGTGTTTCCTGCCACAGAACTGCTGCTCACTGGATGTTTTTTTTTTTTTTACACCATTCTGGGTCAACTCTATAGCCCAGATCAACAGTTTCTAAAATATTCTAACCAGCCCATCTGACATCAACAACCATGCTCAAAGTCACTGAGAACATGTTTTAACCATACTGGTATTTGACAAATATTAATCTCTTAAACTGCATGATTTTATGCACTGCATTCCTGCCACATTATTGACTGTTTGGATAAGTATAAGTAGGGCTAAAGGTGTTCCTATTAAAATTGCCAATGAAATATAAACTGCATTTTTATTTTGATCAGTTAATTGAGCAAAGTTGGTGAGAATATTCTGTTACAGGCAGTCAGTCACTTTAATTGCCAATACATCAAGTAACAATGAGGGAAGTGCTTGTGTTGGTGAGCTAGAACTACTTACTGCTTCTGCAGCTCGTCAATACGGTTGCGAAGTGATATGACCTGAAAACATTATATAAGCATATTTAAAGCAGCTAGAATATTGCCACTGCTTCTGAGACACACACAAATACTTTCACCTAAGATTTGACAGGGCATAGTGAGTCAGATTCTGTTACCATTGCCTTTAATTAGCATTAATTTAATTAGAGCCATTAATATGGCTCTGCCAAGTTTCATTGTCACAGTCATCTTCATTGTGTGAAGATGTACATCAGTGTAAAATGGTTGCTTTACATAGCAACCACTATACACTGATGTACTTACAGTGGATATAAAAAGTGTACACATGCTGTTAAAATGCAGCAGAGTTTGATGTTTATTTTGCCCTTTATTAAATGAAAGAGTAAATAAATAACTATCATTATAAAAAAATATCTAACACTACAAGGTGAGTAAATTTAATATTCTGTCCTATGTATTAAATATCATTTATAAAATATTTACTCAAGAGTTTATAACATTAAATAAATGATTAGGAAGATAATATTAAAGGAATATAAAATTAGAGAATTACTCAAAGTAATACCATCACCAAAAATCCCAAAACCATTATGACAATGATAAATTAACAACTTCCAATTATATAGTTACCGGCGAGTGGCCTAGTGGTTAGCGTGTCCGCCTCTCGGTCGGGAGCTCATGAGTTCTACTCATGGCCGGGTCATACCAAAGACCATCATAAAAATGGTGCCTTCTGGCAAGGCACCATTGCAATACAGATGCGAGTGGGGAGTCAAACTCTCGCGGTTACCAGAGGACTAGCCCCCCACTGTAACCCTAGCTATGTAATAGAGGCTGAGGGCTACGAAACCGAGCTCGGCACTGCCAAATGCGCCATGAATGGTGTGGAAATGACTTTGACTTTTTGAATTATATAGTTATAGATTTATACATTTATGTGCTTTTTTAACATTTCCCATCACCAACACAGACTAGCTAGGCTACTACTGTAACAGTAATAAACATACCAAACACAGCATACAAAGTTCCTATTGAAAAAATATTTGGCTATATGGTACATTTATGATAATGTACAGTAACATACCTCACCCTGTATGCGATCATGTTAACTATGGCACACTTTTTATACTTTTTGCACTTTATCCTACCAGATTCACATCATTAACACTTAGGAAAGCTACGATCACATGCTATTTCCATTATAGAATAACATGCATACTAACATGCTGCCAATTTCACAGCATTTTACAGTCTTGGAAAAATAAAGTCCTTTAATTCAAAGGGGTTGGTTTTTTGTTTTGTTTTTTGGTCAGGGCCTAAATAATTTTCAAACAAATGACCTCAGGTGACCTCAAAATAGATTTAAATATGTAGTCATCTCATCTCATTATCTCTAGCCGCTTTATCCTGTTCTACAGGGTCGCAGGCAAGCTGGAGCCTATCCCAGCTGACTACGGGCGAAAGGCGGGGTACACCCTGGACAAGTTGCCAGGTCATCACAGGGCTGATACTTACAGACAAACAACCATTCACACTCACAGTCAATTTAGAGCCAGCAGTTAACCTAACCTGCATGTATTTGGACTGTGGGGGAAACCGGAGCACCCGGAGGAAACCCACGCGGACACGGGGAGAACATGCAAACTCCGCACAGAAAGGCCCTCGCCGGCCACGGGGCGCGAACCCAGGACCTTCTTGCTGTGAGGCGACAGCACTAACCACTGCACCACCATGCCGTCATATGTAGTCATGTTTTCCAAAAAGTAAATCAACATTCAGGAGCCAGGTGGGGAAAAAATAAGTGCAAGTTCAGTAACATGTAGAACCATCTTTAGCAATAATTATTTGAAGTCAACATGTTCTCTCATATTGTTTTGAAGAAATTCTGGCCCACTCTTCTTTACAACATTCATCGATGTTTCAGTGAATCTATTTATGCATAGCTCTTTTAAGATCACAATGGGGTTGAGGCCTGGAATTTGACATGGCCATTACAACATCTTGATTTTTTTTCCCTTCTTTAGCCATTCAGAAGTTGACTTGCTGGTGTGCTTAGGATCACTGTCCTGTTCTCTGACCCAATTTTGGTCTAGCTAAAGCTACTGGAGCCTCACATTTATCTCAAGCATATTCTGACATTGTGGTATTTCAATGACTGCAAGTTACCCAGGTCCTGTGCCTGCAAAACAAGCACAAACCATCATCTGTCCATCACCATGCTTGGCAGAAAATATGTGGTGTTTTGGGTGATATGCTGTGTTCAGTTTTCACCAAACATGGTGGGCATGATGACCAAACACTTTGGTCTCATCAGTTCAAAGGATATTGTTCCAGAACTTTTATGGTTTGGTCAGATGCAATTTTCAAACCTAAAGTTGTGCCTCCATATTCTTTTTGGGGAGAACAGACTTTCTTACATACCCTTCGATGAAAGGCATAGTTCAGGGTTTTTTTCCCCTCCTTTCTGATAGTGCTGTCATGAACATAAATATTTAATATGTTTACAGATGCCTGTAGTTTACATGATGTACATCTGCAGTCAAACATTTACATTCACTCATCATGGACATGAAAGTCATGGCAGTATTGGGCTTTTAATGATTTCTTTGAACTGTTCTTTTTCTGGGGAAGAATGATTGTACAACATACATATTGTGACCAAGATGCGGGCATGTTCACATCATGAGGCTCAGCATCTTACCAGTTTTTGTGATACAGTATTTATTTACCTGCTCATCTCTTACATTTTCACTTGATTCACTCATGTGAGCGTCATATATGACAGAAAACACTACTTGAGATTAATCATCATTGTACAGATATCATTTTGGATCAACTTTTTTATAGCAGCCACCTCAGGTAAAAGCAAAGGTGTTTTGTTTGCATTTATGTAAACAAAGTTTGTGGCCAGAGTGACCGGAGCTGAGAAGGACACCGAAACTAAATGAGTCATTCATACCAATTGGAAGTATCCAGCATCAGCATTGAGACCATAAACAAAAATGGGATAAGCACGGACGTTTGCATGCTAAGCCCACACTGGCCAGCATTACCTAGCAGCTTCCTCACAAATGTGCGGTCCCTGGCAAACAAGTTGGATGAACTAAAGACCTGGACGCTAACACAATGAAGGACTGTAGTCTGATGTTCTTCATGGAAACATGGCATAGCAATGACATTCCAAACAGCATGATGGATTTGGAGGGGTGCACCATTTTTAAGGCTGACAGAGTAGCAGCCACCTCAGGTAAAAGCAAAGGTGGTGGTGTATCCATTTATGTAAACAAAATATGGTGCATGAACTCTGCCATTGCTGATACACATTGCTCTGCTGATTTGGAGTACTTGATTGTTAAATGCAGACCCTTCTACCTACAATATGAGTTTACTTGTATTTTTGCTGCTGCACTTTATGGCCCTCTGGATACTAATGTAAAAGTGGCCATGAAAGAACTTTCTGCTGCTATTAGCAAGTTGCAAACCATGCACCCAGATGGTGCCTTTATTGTTGCTGGGGATTTTAATCACTGCACTTTGTGATCTGTACTTCCAAAGTTTCACTAGAATGTCTCCTGCACCACAAGGGGACCAAAAAAAAAAAACCTTTGGATCGTATTTATCATTTATACCAATGTGGCTGATGCTTACAAAGTCACACCCTTCCCCCACCTCGAACAATCTGATCATTTCCCTTTGTTCCTGCTCCTCAAGTACACCCCAGTTATCAAACGTGTGAAACCCACAATGAGGCCAATGAAGGTCTGGTTTGAGGGTGCTGATTCCATTCTCCAGATTCAATTCCAGTACATACGTAGACTGGAATGTGTTTGCTGCCCAAGTCACCACAGACTCTTTGATTAATATGGTTAACACCAACTTTGTCCTGGACCACATTAATAAGTTTGTGGCCAGAGTGACAATATACAAGGAAATAAAAACCTTTCCTAATCAGAATCCCTGGATGAACAGAGAAGTTCACCTCAAGGCAAGAGATGCAGCCTTCAGGGTGGGAAACCAGGAACCTTACTGCTCAGCCAGGGCCAACATGAGAAAGGGAATCTCCCAGGCTAAATATAACTACAAACAGAGTGTTGAGGAGCACTTAAATTCCTCTGATCCCCAGTGAATGTGGCAAGGGTTATAGACTATTGCCAACATCAAACCACCCAGCTCCTCAACTGGGTGTATGACCAAACAGCTCGGTCTCCCTTCCTAATTAGCTCAATTACTTCTATGCTCACTTTGATCAGGGAAATAAAGAGGTCATCATCAAGGCAGAACCACCATCCAATAAGGAGCCTCTAACTTCCTCCACCTCAGAGGTTTTCTCTACTCTGAGCAGGGTGAATGTACAGAAGGCAGCTGGTCCTGATGGAGTACCTGGATGTGTACTTAGAACTTGTGCAGAGCAGTTGGCTGAGATCTTTATGGACATTTTCAACCTGTCCCTAGCCCAGGCAGTTGTCCCTAGCAGCTTCAAGACTGCCTCCATTTTGCCAGTGCCAAAGCACTCCACTGCCACAGCCCTCAATGACTTCCATCCTGTTGCACTCACCCTCATCATTACGAAAGTGCTTCAAGACACTTGAAATCCTGTTTACCTACCACTCAATAAGTGGTTTACCTACCACTGTTTACCTACCACCACAACAGGCCAACAAAGGACACCATCTCCATGGCACTCCACTCTGCTCTGACCCACCTGGACAACCACAACCCATCTGTCAGAATGCTGTTCACTGATCTCAGTGCAGCACTGTGATCCCCTCCAAGCTGATCTCCAAGCTTAGCCACCTTGATATTACCTTTGCAACTGGACTCTGGACTTTCTGACTAACAGACCCCAGTCTGTTAAGTTAGACAATCTCTCCTCCACTACTATAACCCTGAACACTGGGGTGCCACAAGGCTGCATGCTGAGCCCTCCTGTGTTCTCTTTGCTCACCCATGACTACATTCCTGTCCATGGCTGTAACACCATCATCAAGTTCACAGATGACACCACCATGGAGGGTCGGCTCAGAGGTGACGATGCCTATAGGGATGAGGTCCAGCATCTGGTCATGTGATGTAACAATAACAATCCGGTGCTTAACACACAAAAGACCAAAGAGATCATCGTGGACTTTAGGCAAGTAAGGAGCCATGCAAACACTCCCATCTTCATCAACAGAGCTGTTGCAGCGCATGTGTCTAGCTTCAAGTTCCTTTGTATCCACATCTCTGATGATCTCTCCTGGTCCCCAAACTCATCTGTTTTAATAAAAAAAAGGCACAACAGCATCTTTACTTTCTACAGAGCCTTAAGAAAGCTCACCTCTGTCCCATGATACTGGTAGACTTCTACCACTGTATCATTGAGAACATATTCACAACTTGCATCTCAGTATGGTATGGCAGCTGCTCTGTATCGGACCGTAACACATTCCAACAAGTGGAGAAAACTGCCCAACTTATGCCGCTTTTCCACTACAAACGCGGCTGAGCCGTGCCGTGCCGAGTCGAGCTGAGTCGGGCTGAGCGGGGCTGTTGGAGTTGCATTTCGACTACAACCGCGCTGAACCGTGCTGGCTGGAAGTGGGTGGACACATTGGGTGGAGTTAGCGAAAGTGGGTGGACGTCATGTGATGTCGTTAAACAGCGCAAACAGGGACATCAGTGACAGTGGCGGAACAAGTCAGAGCCGGGCCGGGGGCGGGGCAAATGACCGGGCCCTTTATTAAAGCTTATCATAACATCATTTTAGGCTACAAAATGTCCGCAACTGCGGTGTTTACCAATTTCAACACTACCGGGTGCAACTATGTTATTTAGTACATCAAGTCCTTTAAACGAACATGTAACTCAGAAACAAAAAACATTAGGATACTGTACATGGCTCATAATAAAACATCAATAGCCTATACTGCGCACATTATTTGAAGGGCATACGAATGAGCGCTCAGAGGTTGCAACGGTGACAGGAAGAGTCAGAAATAAAAGGAGGGCGGTGCAAACCTCACTGAATGCACTGTGTTTACCAATTTCAACACTACGGGGTGCAACTATGTTATTTTGTACATTAAGTCCTTCAAACGAACATGTAACTCAGAAACAAAAAAAACATTCGGCGACATACTGTACATGGCTCATAATAAAACATCAATAGCCTACTGCGCGCATTATTTGAAGGGCATACGACGAGCCTTGCGCTCCGCGAACTCGTCCACGATGCTCTGTATGTCACTGATTCAGTGATCTTTTAAGCGGTAGTCTCACGACCCGAATAGTAAACAATAAACATGGAGGACATGGAGTCGTTAGTGTTGCTGGTCTTGGTGCTGTGGCTTGTTGTCACCGACAACGCGGACAGATACTGGCAAGAGCGTATAGATGAGGCGAGGCGCATAAGGCTTCAGAAATTCTCGTAATTCATAATTATTCTCCTTCCGGGTTTGCAGTGTTTACAGATCCCAGCGCGCTCGCGGGGCGTGTGTGGGCATGTGAGGACACTCCTCCTCACCAATCAGTGCACAGGGGAGTGTCTGCTCACGCCCCCAACCTCAGTCGGCACGGTTTGGCTCGCTTCAGCCCCACTCCAAAACGGTGCGAGTTTTAGGGGCTAAGCAGGGCTGAAACGAGCTGAGCCGTGCTGGTTTTTGGTAGTCGAAACGCGAGCCGTGTCGGGCTGAAGTGAGCTGAAGCGAGCTGAAGTGAGCTGAAAAAGGGTAGTGGAAAAGGGCCATTAGTTACCTTCCACTGAGAACATTTATCACAAGTGATGCTTGGGCAGGGTGAATAACATCATCAAGGATGCCATCCATCCTAATCATGCACTTTTCTCCCTCCTCCTATCTGGTAGACAGTATCAAAGCCTCTGCTCCCACACCAGCAGGTTCAGGAGGAGCTTCTTCCCGGAGGCAGTAACCATGCTGAATTCCATACCACCACTCTACTAGCATCACTGCACTCATCCTGCACTGTTCAGTACTTTAAGATGCCATTTTCATGATTAACTTCTTGTACAAAATGGACCACTTAAATTGTTGCACAAACTATGCCACTTATGCAATATTACTGTACATATAAACAACTGTACATGTTCACACTGCTGCTGCACACACTGCCACTTTACTGTACATATAAACATCTGTACATATGGGTTAACTACTGTTAACTGTGCATACAGTACATTCTCTGTAATCCACTACCCATCCATAAATATGCATTTAGTAGTAGGCATCCTTCAGTCTCAGGAGACTATGGGTCTGCACTCTGGTTGTCAATCAGGATCGGGAACAGTGTCGAGTGTGACTAATGAGTCCAATGCAGGAATGGCAGTCCTTCTGGCAGAGTTGGCAGATGAAGACTGAGGATGGTCTGCCAGTCTGGTTGGAGGCTTTCCGTTTCTGTCTCCTGGCTTCAGACTGCTGGGCAAGTGTCTCTTCAAAGCTGGAGAGTCCTTTGTGTATTGCTTGTCTCCAGGTTGTTCGCACTGAAGCCAAGGTTTCCCAGATGTTTGTGTCAATGTTCAAGGCCTTCAAGTCTCTTTTGCAAATGTCTTTGTATTGCAGCTGGGGTCTGCCTATGGGTCGTTTTCCCTGTGCCAGTTCGCTGTACAGGAGGTCTTTTGGGATCCGGCCATCGTCCATACGCACAATGTGTCCGAGCCAGCACATGCTTCTTTGTTTCAGCAGGCTGTACATGCTAGGAATTCCGGCTCTCTCCAGGACGGTGGTGTTGGGAACTTTGTCCTGCCACTTGATGTCTAGGATGCGTCGAAGACCGCGCATGTAGTAGGCATTGAGCTTGTGTTCTTATCGGGCTCATATGATCCAAGACTCACTGCCATGCAGGAGGGTGCTCACAACACAAGCACTGCAAACATGAACTTTGGTGTGCTTTGTCAGCTTGCTGTTTGTCCACACTCTCATCATCAGTCTGGCCATGGTGGTGGAGGCTTTGCCAATCCACTTATTGAGTTCAGTGTCGAGAGAGAGAGGGAGTCAGAGATGGTAGATCTTAGGTACACGAAGTCATGGACAATGTCCAGTTCATGGTTTGAGATGCAGATGTGCGGGGATAATTCTGCATCTTGCACCGTGACCTGTGTCTTCTTCAGGCTGATTGTAAAGCCGAAGTCTTGGCAGGCCTGGCTGACCTGGGTCATGAGTTGCTGAAGGTTGTTGGCTAAGTGGGTGGTGATGGCAGCATAGTCAACAAAGAGGAAGCCTCAAAGGCATTTCAGCTGGACTTTGGACTTGGCTCTTAGTCTGGAGAGGTTAAAGAGCTTCCCGTCTGATCTGGTGTGAAGATAGATACCTTCTATGTTGTTTCCAAAGGCGTGCTTCAGCATGACTGCAAAGAATATCCCAAACAATGTCGGCGTGAGGATGCAGCCCTGTTTTATCCTGCTCTGTATACTGAAGGAGTTGGATGTTGAGCCGTCAAAGACAACGGTGCCCTTCAGGTTGTTGTGGAAGGACTTGATACTGAGAACTCTGGGTGGGCATCCTATCTTGGGGAGGATTTTGAAGAGGCCATCCCTGCTGACCAGGTCAAAGGCCTTTGTCAAGTCAATGAGTGGCTACCTCTGCTCTCTGCATTTCTCTTGCAGCTGTCGTAGGGAGAAGACCATATTGATGGTGAACCTGTTTGCGCGGAAGCCACACTGAGATTCAGGGTAGACCCTCTCTGCCAGGGCTTGGAGTCTCTTCAGTGTGACTTGGGCAAACAGCTTTCCCACGATGCTGAGGAGAGAGATGCCACGGTAGTTATTGCAGTCACTTCTGTAGCCTTTGTTTTTATACAGGGTGATGATGTTAGCGTCTCTCATATCTTGGGGTACTTCACCTTCTCCCCAGCAGAGGCACAGGATCTCATGCAGTTCAGTAATGAGGGTCTCTTTACAGCACTTGAGGACTTTGGCAGGGATGCTGTCTGTTCCAGGTGCTTTGCCGGGGGTGAGAGAGTCCAGGGCTTTGTTCAGCTCTTTGACTGTTGGTTTGCTGTCCAGCTTATCCTGGATGGGCAGGCACTTGATTTGCTGTCTTCATTTAAGGTACGTGAATCTTTTCATCATGGCACACCTTCAGCCTGTTCAGTGTGCTGAGTGCAGGATGTTTAGTCATTCTTCCTCCGTCACTAGCGATAGCTCTATTAGCTTTACTTGTGATAAGGGCAGATTAGTTAGCTCTCTGACGGAGAAGATTTCAGTGCTAGAAGCGCGTGTCCAGGCTTTAGAGCAGGTTAGTGAGCGTGAGAACAGTGTAGTTTCTGTTAGGGAAAGTCTGGACGCCCTAGGTGGAGTTAGCAATCCCCCAACTCCGGCATTAGAGCCCTTACAGTGGGGCGAATGGGTGATGGCTCGGCGGCATAAGCATAGAGCCAAAGCTACCGCTGAGGCTCGCCCACGGGAGCACCACTCCTCTCCGCATCACGTGTCGAACAGGTTTGCTCTCCTTAGTGATGCACCCACTGAGAAACCTGAAAGAGCTCTGGTTATAGGGGACTCTATCATACGGCACGTGAAATTAGCTCAGCCTTTAGGGGCACCAGCAGCTTTAGTCAGGTGTATACCGGGAGCCAGAGCGCCGGACATAGCAGGTAATCTTAGGGTCCTAGGCAAGCACAGGTTCTCAAAGATAGTTATCCATGCAGGAGCTAATGATATACGCCTTCGTCAGTCTGAGGTTACTAAGAGTAACTTTGTAGAGGTGTTTAAATTAGCGAAGGCGATGTCCGATGCTGTAGTATGCTCTGGCCCCATCCCAATGCGGCGTGGCGATGTAGCTTACAGCAGGTTATGGTCGCTGAACTGCTGGCTGTCCAGGTGGTGCTCTGAAAACAGTGTGGGCTTTATAGATAATTGGGCTAATTTTGAGGGCACTGCTGGCCTGTTAGGGCGGGACGGTATCCATCCCACTCGGGAAGGTGCTGCTCTCATTTCCTGCAGCATAGGTCATAGTCTCAGAACAGGCCTAGTTAATTTCTGACAATCCAGAGCCAAGGCCAGGGAGCAGACGAACAGGCTAAACCGACTGTCTGCTAGCTGCACAGAGTCATCACTCAGGGCCCACTACATCGAGACTGTGTCTGTTCCCCGAGCTCAACAAAAAGGTAGAAATTTTCAGAGAGTTTGTTCCAGTAACCTAATCAATATAAAATTAGATCAGACTGACTGTACAGCTGCTGCCAGCACCTTTGATCTAAAGGTGGGGCTATTAAATATTAGATCTCTTACATCTAAAGCGCTAATGGTTAATGAACTCATTACTGATCAGCAGTTTAATGTACTGTGTTTAACAGAAACATGGATTAAGCCAAATGAATATATAGCATTAAATGAAGCGAGTCCTCCTGGATACAGTTATATACACCAGCCTCGTCTAACTGGCAGAGGAGGAGGCGTCGCGGTTATTTATAACGATTATCTAGGTGTAACACACAAACCTGGTTATAAATTTAATACATTTGAAGTTCTTCATACTCATATAATGTATGTAGCCTCGAAAAATAAGTCTACCCAGTTAATTCCATTGCTTATTATTTACAGGCCCCCGGGGCCATATTCTGAGTTTCTTTCTGAATTTGCAGTTTTTATCTCAGATTTGGTTATTTCCTTAGACAAAGCTTTAGTTGTCGGAGATTTTAATATTCACTTCGATAACCCAGAAGACCCTTTAAAAACAGCGTTTGTGTCCATCTTAGATTCAGTAGGGATTAAGCAGAATGTCATAGGATGTCAGAATGTCATAATGGTGGTCACACCCTTGATCTAATACTAACATTCAGATTAAACGTAGACAATATAGTCATACTTCCACAGTCTGAAGTTATCTCAGATCATTGTCTCATCTCATTCAAAATATGTCTGAGTAATAATATATGCACCTCACCACGCTACTGTATTAAACGTACTTTCACGTCAACTACTGCACAGAGCTTTATAAATGATCTCCCAGAGCTGTCAACTTTGATTGGGTCACTGTCAGCCCCTGCAGAACTTGATCAGGCAACTGAATGCTTAGAGTCAACATTCCGCCATACTTTAGATAATGTAGCTCCTCTAAAAAGGAAAATGGTCAGAGACAAAAAATTAGCACCCTGGTATAATGATGACACTCGCACATTAAAACAGACCACTCGAAAATTGGAACGTAAATGGCGTCAAACAAAATTGGTAGTGTTCAAATTAGCTTGGAAGGAGAGCTTCCTGAAGTATAGAAAAGCTCTTAGTGCTGCGAGATCAACATATTTCTCATCCCTAATAGAAGATAACAAAAATAATCCTAGATTCCTATTTAATACTGTAGCAAAATTAACCAGGAATAAGTCCACTATCAACACATGCACACCTGCAGTATGTAGTAGCAACGACTTCATGAATTTTTTTTATGACAAAATTGAGAATATCCGACAAAAAATTCAAACTACTAATTTAAGGTTAGACAATGAAAGTGACCTTGTAGTTAACAATATAACTGTATCAGATCATCAGTTAGAATGTTTTACTCCCCTAAAAGAAACTGAATTACTTTCATTAATCTCTACATCAAAAGCCTCAACTTGCGTACTAGATCCCTTACCGACACATCTATTCAAACAGATAATGCCTGGAGTAATTGAACCGCTTCTAAAAATAATAAATTCTTCTCTTATGATTGGCTATGTACCCAAATCCTTTAAACTAGCAATTATCAAACCCCTGATTAAAAAACCTGACCTTGATCCCTGTCAGCTGTCCAATTATCGGCCAATATCAAACCTCCCCTTTATCTCCAAGATCCTTGAAAAAGTTGTGGCACAGCAGTTATGCTCATATTTACATAGGAATAACATCCATGAGGTGTATCAGTCAGGATTTAGACCTCATCATAGCACAGAGACAGCACTGGTTAAAGTAGTAAACGACCTACTGTTGGCGTCTGATCAGGGCTGTGTCTCGCTACTTGTGTTGCTTGACCTTAGTGCAGCATTTGATACCATTGATCATTCCATTCTTCTGGATAGACTAGAAAATGTTGTGGGAGTTAAGGGAATGGCCCTCTCCTGGCTCAGGTCTTATCTAACTGATCGTTATCAGTATGTTGATATAAATGGTGATATTTCAAGACGTACCGAGGTAAAGTTTGGTGTTCCACAAGGTTCTGTCTTGGGTCCACTGCTTTTTTCTCTATATATGTTACCTCTGGGCGATATTATTCGTAAACATTGTATTAGTTTCCACTGTTATGCTGATGACACACAGTTGTATGTCTCTGCAAAACCTGATGAGAGACACCAGCTTAATAAAATTGAGGAATGTGTTAAGGACATTAGACACTGGATGCTTATAAATTTCCTTCTGCTTAACTCTGACAAGACTGAAGTACTTGTGCTAGGACCACATACAGCTAGAAGTATCAAATCAAATCAAGTTTATTTGTACAGCGCTTTTAACAATAAACATTGTCGCAAAGCAGCTTTACAGAATTTGAACGACTTAAAACATGAGCTAATTTTATCCCTAATCTATCCCCAATGAGCAAGCCTGTGGCGACGGTGGCAAGGAAAAACTCCCTCAGACGACATGAGGAAGAAACCTCGAGAGGAACCAGACTCAAAAGGGAACCCATCCTCATTTGGGCAACAACAGACAGCCTGACTATAATATTAACAGTTTTAACAGATATAACCCTCAACTGTCCTCATGGGGCCGTCCTTCACAGGAGTGGGGCGATAAAACTCCGACCAGACACAGGGCACCAGGATGGATCAAGCAGGTCCGAGGGGCAGAAGAGGCCAGCATCTCAATCCCAGGATCAACATGTAACTCAGAGGGACAGATGGGGGGGGGGAGAAAGAAAACACGTTGTTAGGTATGCCCTAAAAATGACAAGTATTAAATCTGTGTGGTAGGCTCGCAGAGACGAGAGTCTTTACATCAGGCATAACACACAATGGCATGTTAATATGGTAAAAAATATATCATGACCTGCTCTGGCTGGATGCTTGATTGGGTGATGGGAGCACACTCCTCAGCAATGATGAGATGCAGATGGGACCCTTAGGCCTGGCCAAGACAATTCAGTTACATTTCACCGGGTCTGGGACATGCGACAGAATGTCTGACGGCCGATTCCCTGCAGGCTACAATAGCCAGTCGAGGTCCCCACCGTCTCCACCAAAAGATTTCCTGTTGACTCCATGTAACTCAGAGGGACAGATTTGGGGTGGGGGGGGTAAGAAAACACAGGTGGTTAGGTATGCCCAATGTCACCTGAATAAGTAGGAACAGTATACATATTGCAGCGAGTACAAGCAGGGACTCCGGCAACTAACTATGACAGCATAACTAAAAGGAGAGAGCCAGAAGGTAACACAGGCATGAGGGAGCCCCGGGACATAAAGCAGCCAGCCACTACACCGTCAACAAACTCGAGTGAGCAAGCGAGTGGGGACTGACAGCATCCATACATCCCAGTTTACCAAAACACTCTATGTCTGAGGACCCTCCAGATCTACTCCTTTACCTCATAAACACCATTAACAAAAGGCTTGACTAAACAGATATGTTTTCAGCCTAGACTTAAATGCTGAGACTGTGTCTGATTCCCGAACATTACTTGGAAGGCTGTTCCATAACAGTGGGGCTATGTAAGAAAAGGCTCTGCTCCCTGATGTAGCCTTCACTATACGAGGTACCAGCAGATAGCCTGCACCTTTTGATCTAAGTAGGCGTGGCGGGTCATAGAGGAGCAGAAGTTCACTCAGGTACTGTGGTGCGAGACCATTTAGTGCTTTAAAGGTCAATAGTAGTATTTTATAATTAATACGAAATTTGATTGGGAGCCAATGCAGTGTGGATAAGACAGGCGTGATGTAGTCATATTTTCTAGTTCTAGTAAGGACTCTTGCTGCGGCATTTTGAACTAACTGGAGCTTGTTTATGCACTTATTGGAACATCCAGACAGTAAGGCATTACAATAATCCAACCTGGAGGTAACGAAAGCATGGACTAGTTTTTCTGCATCATGCAATGACATTAAATTTCTTATCTTTGCAATATTTCTGAGATGAAAGAAAGCTATCCGGGTGATGTTATCAATGTGAGTTTCGAATGAAAGACTGGGGTCAATAATCACTCCGAGGTCTTTTACTGCTGCACGTGAAGAAACAGAAAGGCCATCCAGAGTTACTGTGTAATCAGAAAACTTACTTCTAGCTGTATGTGGTCCTAGCACAAGTACTTCAGTCTTGTCAGAGTTAAGCAGAAGGAAATTTATAAGCATCCAGTGTCTAATGTCCTTAACACATTCCTCAATTTTATTAAGCTGGTGTCTCTCATCAGGTTTTGCAGAGACATACAACTGTGTGTCATCAGCATAACAGTGGAAACTAATACAATGTTTACGAATAATATCGCCCAGAGGTAACATATATAGAGAAAAAAGCAGTGGACCCAAGACAGAACCTTGTGGAACACCAAACTTTACCTCGGTACGTCTTGAAATATCACCATTTATATCAACATACTGATAACGATCAGTTAGATAAGACCTGAGCCAGGAGAGGGCCATTCCCTTAACTCCCACAACATTTTCTAGTCTATCCAGAAGAATGGAATGATCAATGGTATCAAATGCTGCACTAAGGTCAAGCAACACAAGTAGCGAGACACAGCCCTGATCAGACGCCAACAGTAGGTCGTTTACTACTTTAACCAGTGCTGTCTCTGTGCTATGATGAGGTCTAAATCCTGACTGATACACCTCATGGATGTTATTCCTATGTAAATATGAGCATAACTGCTGTGCCACAACTTTTTCAAGGATCTTGGAGATAAAGGGGAGGTTTGATATTGGCCGATAATTGGACAGCTGACAGGGATCAAGGTCAGGTTTTTTAATCAGGGGTTTGATAACTGCTAGTTTAAAGGATTTGGGTACATAGCCAATCATAAGAGAAGAATTTATTATTTTTAGAAGTGGTTCAATTACTCCAGGCATTATCTGTTTGAATAGATGTGTCGGTAAGGGATCTAGTACGCAAGTTGAGGCTTTTGATGTAGAGATTAATGAAAGTAATTCAGTTTCTTTTAGGGGAGTAAAACATTCTAACTGATGATCTGATACAGTTATATTGTTAACTACAAGGTCACTTTCATTCATCAGAAGTAAGTTTTCTGATTACACAGTAACTCTGGATGGCCTTTCTGTTTCTTCACGTGCAGCAGTAAAACACCTCGGAGTGATTATTGACCCCAGTCTTTCATTCGAAACTCTCATTGATAACATCACCCGGATAGCTTTCTTTCATCTCAGAAATATTGCAAAGATAAGAAATTTAATGTCATTGCATGATGCAGAAAAACTAGTCCATGCTTTCGTTACCTCCAGGTTGGATTATTGTAATGCCTTACTGTCTGGATGTTCCAATAAGTGCATAAACAAGCTCAAGTTAGTTCAAAATGCTGCAGCAAGAGTCCTTACTAGAACTAGAAAATATGACCACATCACGCCTGTCTTATCCACACTGCATTGGCTCCCAATCAAATTTCGTATTGATTATAAAATACTACTATTGACCTTTAAAGCACTAAATGGTCTCGCACCACAGTACCTGAGTGAACTTCTGCTCCTCTATGACCCGCCATGCCTACTTAGATCAAAAGGTGCAGGCTATCTGCTGGTACCTCGTATAGTGAAGGCTACATCAGGGGGCAGAGCCTTTTCTTACAAAGCCCCACTGTTATGGAACAGCCTTCCAAGTAATGTTCGGGAATCAGACACAGTCTCAGCATTTAAGTCTAGGCTGAAAACATATCTGTTTAGTCAAGCCTTTTGTTAATGGTGTTTATGAGGTAAAGGAGTAGATCTGGAGGGTCCTCAGACATAGAGTGTTTTGGTAAACTGGGATGTATGGATGCTGTCAGTCCCCACTCGCTTGCTCACTCGAGTTTGTTGACGGTGTAGTGGCTGGCTGCTTTATGTCCCGGGGCTCCCTCATGCCTGTGTTACCTTCTCGCTCTCTCCTTTTAGTTATGCTGTCATAGTTAGTTGCCAGAGTCCCTGCTTGTACTCGGTGCAATATGTATACTGTTCCTACTTATTCAGGTGACATTGGGCATACCTAACCACCTGTGTTTTCTTTCTCTCCCCCCCACCCCAAATCTGTCCCTCTGAGTTACATGGAGTCAACAGGAAATCTTTTGGTGGAGACGGTGGGGACCTCGACTGGCTATCGTAGCCTGCAGGGAATCAGCCGTCAGACATTCCGTCACATGTCCCAGACCCGGTGAAATGTAACTGAATTGTCTTGGCCAGGCCTAAGGGTCCCATCTGCATCTCATCATTGCTGAGGAGTGTGCTCCCATCACCCAATCAAGCATCCAGCCAGAGCAGGTCATGATATATTTTTTACCATATTAACATGCCATTGTGTGTTATGCCTGATGTAAAGACTCTCGTCTCTGCGAGCCTACCACACAGATTTAATACTTGTCATTTTTAGGGCATACCTAACAACGTGTTTTCTTTCTCTCTCCCCCCCCCACCCATCTGTCCCTCTGAGTTGCATGTTGATCCTGGGATTGAGATGCTGGCCTCTTCTGCCCCTCGGACCTGCTTGATCCATCCTGGTGCCCTGTGTCTGGTCGGAGTTTTATCGCCCCACTCCTGTGAAGGACGGCCCCATGAGGACAGTTGAGGGTTATACCTGTTAAAACTGTTAATATTATAGTCAGGCTGTCTGTTGTTGCCCAAATGAGGATGGGTTCCCTTTTGAGTCTGGTTCCTCTCGAGCTTTCTTCCTCATGTCGTCTGAGGGAGTTTTTCCTTGCCACCGTCGCCACAGGCTTGCTCATTGGGGATAGATTAGGGATAAAATTAGCTCATGTTTTAAGTCGTTCAAATTCTGTAAAGCTGCTTTGCGACAATGTTTATTGTTAAAAGCGCTGTACAAATAAGCTTGATTTGATTTGATTTGATTTGACTTGATGGCATTCAGAGCATCTTCTGAGACCATGTTCTCCCTGGCATAGAGCTTGGAGTAGTGCTCTACCCAGCGCTCCATCTGTTTGGTCCGGTCCTGAATGATCTCGCCTGTGGTGGACTTGGGGCGGTCTTCTTCTGAGTTGGGCCCAGGGCCAGCTTGATGCTGTCATACATCCCCCTGATGTTACCGGTGTCTGCTGCGACCTGGATCTTGGAGCAGAACTGTAGCCAATAGTCATTGGCACAACACCTGGCAGTCTGCTGGACTTTGCTGCAGGCAGCCTGAAGGACTTGCAGATTCCTCTCACTAGGGCTGGCTTTGTATGTAGCCAAGACATTCCTCTTCTCCTCAATGACAGGTCTCAGGTCTTCAGTGTGGGCTTCAAACCAATTAGCTGATTTGCCAGTCTTTCTGCCAAAGGTGTCCATAGTGGTGTTATACACTGTCTCTCTGAAATATTCCCATCTGTCACAGGCATTTGCTGATGGTGAGCCTGGCAAGGATTTCTCCAGCGCAGCAGCAAATTCCTCAACCTTTCCTTGGTTGGCAGTCTTGCTGGTGTCAATGCGAGGTCTGCCCTCCTTTTTAGTATGGGGCACAGTCTCTTTGTGTGCAGCTTGATCTTGCTACAGACCAAGGAGTGGTCAGAATCACAATCGGCACTCTGCTAGGTGCGGGTGAGCCTGATGTTTGGTAGGCTGGGGTGTCTGGTGAGGATCAGGTCAAGTTGTTGCCAGTGCTTGGAGTGGGGGTGTCTCCAGGAGACTCTGTGCTGAAGGTGGTGCTGGTGACACACAAGTTGTACTGGTGACACACACACAAGTTGTGCTGGCAGCAGAGTTCCAGCAGGCACTGTCTGTTCTCATTCATCCTCTTGGTGCCAAACATTCTGAGACATACAGGCCAGGAGTTGTAGTTGGTGCCCACTCTGGCATTGAAGTCATCAAGGATGAACAGGAACTCTTTCCCAGGGATCTGGCTTATGGCTGTGTTGAGTTCATTGTAGAATTTGTCTTTGGCATTGGCAGGTGAAATCAGCGTTGGGGCATAAGCGCTGATGAGATTGGTGGGTCCAGCTGGGGTATTGAGCTGGAGAGAGTAGTGACTCACAGGTGCCAAGCAGGAAATGACATTGAAACCAAATTGTTAAAGTCGTCGCACCCAGCATTTATGAATGGGCATCCAACCATAAAATATTGCTTCAATGTTTCTCTTATGGCAGTTATCAGTAAAGTTCGTAAGTGAAGGACTTGAAACCATATGGTTGAAGGTGTCACTCCCAGTAGGACTGGTGTTAGATGTGGGCCCAGTCAGATTGATAGTCAACGACCAAATCAGAATTTTAGAGTTAGCACATGGAACATCAGAACAATGAGAGGGAGATCAGGCGAAGTAGTGGAAGCGTTGTTCCGGCAGAACATTGACATCTGTGGCATTCAGGAAGTCCAGTGGAGAGGAGCATCCATCAGAATGATCACAGGGAAAGATTCAAGGTATAAGTTATTTTGGGTTGGTAATGAGAAGGACATTGGAGGTGTTGGGATTCTACTTGCTGAAAAGTGGGTGGAAAATGACTATGATGTGAAGCATGTATCCTATTGAATCATGCTTATCAAACTCATTGTTGGAAAATGTATTGTGACCGTGCTATCAGCCTATGCTCCACAAGCTGGCCTCAGCGATGATAAAGACTCTTTCTACCAAGATCTACTAGCAACTGTAGCCAAAATAGGTGCTTTGGAGATCCTCTTCCAATGTAGTGACTTCAATGGACACATTGGAATGATGGCTGCTGGATATGATGGTGTTCATGGAGGAAAGGGTTATGACATTCGAAACACAGGGTGAAAGGTTACTTGAGTTTGCTGTTGCCAAGTTTGCCGAGTTTGCTGTTGCCTAGTTGTAGCCAACTCCCATTTCATGAAGAGAGATAATCATCTGGTGATGTATGAGTCTGGGGGCAATCTTAGTCAAGTGGATTACATCCTGGTCAAGCAACGCGACCTCAAACTGGTGCGCAATGCAAAAGTGATTCAAAATGAGGAATGTGTTACCCAGCACAAGTTAGTGGTATGCAATGTCAAGCTATCACACTCGGTGAGTTGGCAGAAAGAGTTTGTGCCTAAAAGGCATGTCTGGAAGCTGAAAGAGGACAACATACGCAATGAGTTTAAGACCCGTTTGCAGGAGTGTGTTAACAACATGGTAGGCAGTGATGCTGAATGTATATGGATGGAACTCAAAGACAGCCTCCTGTATGCTGTTGATAAGACCTGTGGCTAGACAAAGAAGAGGTTATGGAGAAGACAAACCTGGTGGTGGAATGAGGATGTCAGCAGCCCAGTGAAAGAGAAACGCAAGCTGTGGAAAGCCTGGAAGAACGGGGGTAGCAAAGAGGATTACCTGGCAGCTAAACACCGGGATAGAACTGCAGTTTATTTTGCCAAGAGGAATACCAAAGAGATCACCTTTACTGGCATAGATTCAGGCACGGACAGCATCTACTGTGTGGCAAAACAAATGCACAGAGAGAACCAAGATGCAGTAGGTGAGAAATGTATTCTTGATGATGATGGCAACATGGCATTTGATGAGGATGCTAAAAAGAAGGCCTGGAAACAACACTATGAACGGCTACTTAACATCGAATTTCCTTGGTCTCAAAGCCTTCCCCCAGCAGATCCTGTCACTGGACCACCATGTTATGTCACTCATAAAATGGTCTTTGATGTACTGAAGAAAATAAAAATGGGCAAAGCAGCTGGTCCTTCTGGCATTGTTGCTGAAATGTTGTGTGCATCCCCCGAGGTGTGTTGCCAAGTTGTTGCAGATTTGGCCAATGCTATTGTGAGAGAGGAAAAGATCCCTACAGACTGGGACGAAAGCATAATCCTTACTCTGTTTAAAGGTAAAGGTGATGCATTGATTCAAGTCAACTACAGAGGCCTGAAGCTTACAGAACAGGTACTTAAGATCATTGAGAGAGTAGTGGAGAAAATCATCAGAGGTTATGTCAACATTGATGAAATGCAGTTTGGGTTTTGCCCAGGACGAAGTACCACTGATGCTATTTTCATCTTCAGACAGCTACAAGAAAAAATATTTGGCCAAGCAAAAACATTTGTACTTAACATTTGTAGACCTTGAAAAGGAGTTTGATAGGGTTCCCTGAAGAGTGCTGTGGTGGGCGATGCAGGTGGTTGGGATGCCTGAATGGATTGTCAAACTGGTACAAGCCATGTATAGTGGTGCAAAGAGTCAGGTGCGGGTCAACAGCTCACTCAGTGAAGAGTTTGAGGTGAAGGTTGGGGTCCATCAAGGATCTGTTTTGAGCCCCCTGTTGTTTATAATTGTGTGAGAGGCCTTATCAAGAGAGATTTTGGGGTTGATTATCCTTGGGAGATGCTTTATGCAGATTACCTGGTCATAGTTGCAGAATCCTTGGATAAACTGCTTGAGAAGCTGAACCAATGGAAGGTTGGTCTTGAGGAAAAGGGCCTGAAAGTCAACATGGGGAAGACCAAAGCCATGATATCTGGTAATGACCTAAAAACATGCAGAATCTCTGGAAAATACCCTTGTGGTGTGTGCAGAAAAGGGGTTGGCAATAATTTAATTTTCTTTAGTGGTTGCAAAATGTGGGTACACAAAAGATGTTCTGGTGTGCAGGGGAGGTTAGTTGAAAACCCAGATTACAAGTGTCAGCATTGTCTCAGAGGAGCATGCTTGCGGTTGATGCAAGACCATACAGTGAGGTAATGTTGGCAGGTAGCAAACTAGAGGTCGTCGATAGCTTTGTATACCTTGGTGATGGTATCTATCCAGGAGGTGGTTGTGAACTGGCAATGATTATCAGAACTCATTCTGCTTGGGGAAAGTTTAGAGAGCTGTTGCCATTGTTAACCTGCAATGCTGTCTCACTTCATACCCATGGTCAACTATACAGCAGTTGTGTGCGTAGCACCATGTTATACAGTTCTGAACATTGGGCACTCTGAAGAGATGACCAAAAATGGCTTGAGCGTAATGAAAGAGCCATGCTTTTATGGATGTGCAATGTCAAAAGAGGAACATGAATTAGCACATCTCTTCTGCGGATGCTGAACCTCCGTCGCCTTGACACTGTCCTCAGATGCAATCATCTCCATTGGTTTGGACATGTTCAATACAGTAATTCTTGGATCAACAGATGTACTACCTTGGAAGTTGAAGGTGCGAACAACCATGGCCGACCTCGAAAAAGCTGGAAAGAATCTGTCCGTGCTGACTTGAAACTATGGAATATCGCAGGAGGCAGCAACTCAAGACCGTGCTGAATGGAGAGCTCTGCTGAAGACTGCTAGTTATACACACATCTGACGTGTCAACTGACTCAAAACAGATAATGAGAGAGTGTGAGTGAGACAAGATTCGCTTGGTTCCTTCTAAGGGTGGGATGATAGAACTCAACAGGCTGTTTCTGACAGCAAACCCCATTCCATGCTCTCTAGTCTCATCAGTTGGTTTCCCTTGCCAGAAAAAGGAAAAGTCTTTCTCTCTCACAGATCCAGAGTCCAGGAGTCTGGTTTCTTGGAGGGCGACACTGTCCATCTGCAGTCTGCTCAGCTATGACCATGGTCTTGCGAGCGTTACTGGATATATTGAAGGTTGTCAGAGAAACATGGTGTCATGGTTCTCATGTTCCAAGTGCCCAGCTTAAGGGCCAAGATTTTCTTCTTTGTAGGCTTGTTGCTTGGTGCACAGTTGTCGATCCACTTGTCGGTTTTCACCCTAAGCCCCACGCACCCAGTGAGGCTAACGGACCATGGAGAGGTAGCACCTTAGGCTGGGGGCTGCCCAGCTTGAGGCGGGTGGGGGCTGCCCAGCTTGAGGCAAGTGGGGGCTGCCCAATGACGCTGTATGACCCCTCCCACCATTGGAAGCAGCCCCTGGCGTCTAGCTCTACACCAATCAAGAAGACGATGTAGGGACAGCGGCCATGCCCGTAACCATGGTAACCCTTTCACAACCAGTTTGAAACACACCCATCTCTGTACTCGATGCCATGTTTTATCTCCTCCCCTTCCTCTGACTTCCTGTAATGGTATTGGACAGAGAGGATACTTGATACCAGGTACAGTGATGTCATTACTGCTTTAAATCAGCGAGGGAAATGAAATCTCTCTCTCTCTCTCTGGCCATGGATGTCCTCTCTGGTGGACTCCATGTGTGAAAGAGAGGCCAATGCATTTGATGCTACAGAAGGACGGAGAACAAAGAACCAGCTATTGATACTGGACTTTAGCCAAAGTTCAATGTGCTTGACCTTTGCGGAGTTGTAATAATAATAATTGAACTGGTTATAGTTACTGCAGCCTACGCAGTACTTCAAAAAGGAAAGATGCGACCGGATCCCTCTGCCCCTTTTCTCCACCATCGACGAAATTATAAGCAAGACTCTTTCTAGATCATTGGGTGCCCGATGAGACGCCGAGGATCTCCAGCTGATGAGCTGCAGAAGGAGCAAAACCGTCTTCACTCCAGATCTGTGTTCCGCGCTATCTCAGATCAGAAGGCTTACTTCAGTACCGTCTTCTCCCGGATAACAGAAGGCACACTTCCAATCGCTAATAAGAGTGATCGCCCCAAGTAAGGAACAAAACAGTCTTCTTCCCGAATCGGAGAAGGCACACTTCCAATCGCTAATGAGTAAGGCTGGCATCTGGGCAAAGTTTGTTAGTTTTACTTGTAGCTAGTTAACATGAACAATGTTGTTTATTTGAATTCATTTATGATTTTAAATGTACGCATTTTGATTCACATGAAAGTCTGTCTTAGACCATGTGTTGTTGATTTACTTTGTTTACTATCGGGTTAGTTAGATTGTGCATGCTCTCTCTCTCTTTTTAACCAAGGCTAGTTCAAACTCCAGATTCCTTTGTCTTAATTTTCGCACACTCTCCTTGTAGGCATGGCCTGGCATGGCTAGTGCATTACACACACACACACACACACGATTTTCCCCATCACATTTTAACATCCACTCACCCTATTACTTCTGATCACCATTAGTGCCTAAATTATCATACACACTACTGGTTCTTATATGTATATATGTTGTATATATTGTATCATCATTTCTATTGAATTATTCTTTGGCTACTATTGTTGCTATATCTGATCAGTATTAGTTTGCTAATTCCTGTCAGTTATTTCAAGAAATGGTATCTTTGGAATAAACTGTGTCCAGTCTATTGTCACAATATTCACTGAAGTGCCAACCTCTGCCAAGAAAAGAACTCTAATTGCCTTCACCCATTTTATTAATGAATTTATGAGACTGATACCTTTTAACATGAGACTGATTTCATTTATTTTAATAGTTTAGCTATAAACTATTAGATACACTAATTAATGATTAATTTATGAGACTGATTAATGAATTTATGAGACTGATTTGGTAAGCCCATTGCACCTACAATGACTTATAACCGGAATCTGCTACTTCCCGTGTTTTGTTGACGCTGTGTAGTGAAGCTGAAGTGACCTCTCCAGTATGCAGGGCCTGGGTAGATGAGTATGGAAGACGGGTCTCCCCCCTTCATGTCACTGAAAGTGTCCATAGGAAAGGCAGAAGCCAGTATGCATGGTTCCAGTGACATCGCAGGAATTGCCAGGACAAAGCTGTGTACAGTGACGGGCTGCCTTAGGGACTCCGGCTCCGGATTTTCTTTCAGGGTTTACTCCCTTAGTCTTTCCCTTTCTCGAGGAGTCCACAAGACAGTGGAGCTATTTTACCCATAGCTGTGGGTATGGTTTCTGGGTACCAGGATATATCCACACACTGGTGGGCCTGTGTGCCATGGACCTAGGGGCCAAACTGCCTCAGAGTCCCTTGTAGTTCACCCTGAGCCCACAAGGCACTCAGTTTCCGTGTGTCACCATGAGGGGGCACTACATAGGGCTTGCTGAAGGAGAGACTATGTACCTGCAAGGAAAGACTGACACACTCAGCTTTCCCTTTTGCAGTGCTGTAAAACAGCAGTGCTAACCAGCGGTGATAACTCAGAGCTACCACACTTGACATGTCACAACAGCCATTGAGACACACAAATATGTATTTAAATATTTACAAACATATCTGTATATTGTCACTGTCCATCACTGTATAAATATGTGTGCAAAATATACTATCACTATGCTGCAGTACTTACTTCTGGCACTTATTATCTGTAAATAATACTATATTTTGCACTTCTGGTTAGATGTTGGCTTTGTATCTGTACTCTGCACACTGACAAAGTTGAATTTAATCCAATTTAATGTAATAGGGAAAAGAAAAAAAAAAGACTTTAGGTTTTGGGTTGCACAAGTTTTAATTTATTTTGGGTGTTCTGAAATCAACACAGGGTCAAAAGTATATACACACAGTCAAAAATGTACATACACCCACTTAGATTATTAATTCTGTATTCCTTTCATTTTGCCAAGGGCAAGGCTTCTTCCTGTTTGCGATCATGATCGACTACTGTACAGCTAGTAGCTTCTCTGTGCCGACATAGAGTTTGTTTGAAAAGTACAAGTTATTGGCAGATGTAGCCACTTTGCCAAGGACTGGAACTATCAAGGCACAGGCCTGTCATGAACTGGAAGCTGTATGTTGCATAAGTTATAACACCTATCCTGTTTTAATGCGAGTCAACCCACAATCAATGAAGTCAAATCAGTCTTAGTTGAGCAAGTCAGGAATGGTATTTCTTACTTTCACCATAAATTTTTATTTATATGACTTTGGTCAATAGCTGTAAAAGGCCTCGGCCTTAAAATCAGTTCCTGCTATGATGTCACGCACTCAGGGCTGGCTTGATCAGCGGGGCAGCTAGAATGGCAACTTTGCGGTCGATTTTAACTCTCAAATATATATATATTTAATTCCCATTCATGCAGCATACAAGAGTCAAGGATGGAGATACTGTCCACTCAGAAATTTATTTAAAAATAAAGGCTCTGCGTATCTCCTTTAAGCTTTTGGAATGACCTTCCCAAAGTCAGGTCCATGACAAGAAACCAACAAATTTAATTGAACTCTACTAATTCTGACAAGCTGAGGAGTCAAACATCCAACCAGAATTCTGCCAGTCTGTGTGTGTGTGTGTGTGTGTTTGTTTGTTTGTTTGTTGTACAATCCTTCCTCAGAAAAAGAACAGTTCAAAGGAATCATTGAAAGCCCATGACATTCATGTCCATGATGAGTGCATGTAAACTTCTGACTGCAACTGTAGCTCTTGGGTTTTTCTTTACATCTCTGACTATTAAATGGTCTCACCTTGGACTGGGACGCCCACTCCTGGGAAGATTTGCAAACAATTCTTCTCACAAAGGAATGGTGAATTTCAAATTGTTTGGAGATACATTATAGCTCATCCCAAATTGATGAGCTGTAGCAACTGTTTTACTGAGGTCATGGCTGATGTACTTTGTTCTTGACATGATGTCGATCCACACCTGAATGCTCCAGAACACCAAACTTCTAAAAAATTTTATTTTTGTAGAGGTACGGTAGTTACACTTTGTGATGATTAACTAATCTTGTGCATTTTATTACTAACACCTAGCTGCTAATTATTCTCTTAATGATTATGGAAGTAGGAAGGTTGTGAATTATTTTTTCCCACCTGGTTTCTTAATGTTGGTTTACTTTATTTGGGGAAAAAATGACTACATATTGAAATCTATTGTGGTTTTATTTTATCATTATTTTGTCAAAAATATTGGTTATTTTCCTGTTTGTTTAGAAATTGGTGAGGACCACACAATTGTTATTTAGAGACAAATAAAAACAAGGAGGGCATGTTTTCTTTTTCCCCATAGAGTTACACTTTGCACTTACATTTACCTTTATCAAGTTTACAACACCAAGTGTTTTAGGTCTTGTAACATAAAAACATGCAGACTGTAACAAAATAAATTGCAAATTATCAACTTCTAGCTTTTTACAAACAGGTACAGTAGACTTACGGTAACTCAGTGTTCTCGCCCTACTTTTTTTTTTTAATATATATTTACACAGTGTTGAAATCTTGTGGGGTTATGTACATTGAGGAAGAAAACCTTAGGTTGTCAATGTATTTTTCAGGGCAATCTGCAATGTTTGGTCATATGAACACTGCACAACTAGTGCACATTTTCAGGTACAATTGGCCATTCATCCAATGGCACAAGTTTAAATTCTAGAACTGCCAATGAACCACTGCTAGGCTCTTGAGCAAAGCCCTTAACCTTCAATTAAATAAACTATATCCTCTCTCAATATCAGTGCTGGGCTGGGAATGGTCCACCATCCACAGTGATATTTAGTGTGTTGTGCCTAGTGATAGATGGGCTACAGCAGTGGTACACCTGCTAAGTACATCTAAATATTTACATGTACCTGATCAAATATCCTGATGTACCTGATAAATGTATATCGCTCAGCATCAGCAAAATAGCCTTAAGAATTTCTGAATATACTGTAAATGTATAGTGTAAGTTTAGAATCTGCTTTGCGACAATGTTTATTGTTAAAAGCGCTATACAAATAAACTTGATTTGATTTGATTTAGAATCTGATCCATTAAAGCCATTCATTCCCATCAGTATCTAATAACTTTAATTAGACCACATAAATTTAATTAGTTTGTTTTTTTTTTCTTTTTTTTTCCAGCAGAAAGTTAGCCTAGTAAACTAGACCCACCCGCCTAGTGGCCAAAAATATTTTTGCCTAGCGAGTGGGTCTAGCCTCGCACCATATAAACAAAAACACCCCGGGCATCAAATCATGCCCGCCAATCACAACGCAAGGTTTTTGTTTGGATTCTTTGGGCGGGCTTTTGCAGGAGTGACGACAAAGCTGTGCGACGCTGGAGAAAGCACAGCAGGAAAGATGGCTACGGCTAGTGAACAGCGCACGTTTGACTCCGCTTTGGAATCAGTTTTAGAAGAATTAGACTTGGAGTTTTCATTGAAACATGAGCAGGAAGAGGCTCTCCGCTCGTTCCTTTTCAAGAAGGATGTTTTCGCTGTTTTGCCGACCGGCTATGGCAAAAGTCTGATCTACCAGCTAGCTCCGCTCATAGCCAAAAGGATGGGGCTAGTTTGTGCAGTACGAAGAATTAATAAACAGCTTTGAAACATTACTTTTTGATTGTTTCTTATTTTCCCGTTATTTTAAATTTAAGGGAAATTATTTCACCAAACACCACTAAATAAAAACTCTCAAAAACAGTTTAAGCAAACCCTTGAAAAACACTTGAAAAAAATAAGAGTGTATGTTAAGTATGTGGTACAGACCCCAAACTTGTGGTCATTATTTCCAAACTTCTTAATATCTAGAACCTGTTTATTAATTAATACGCATTTTGAAAAATTATTTATTTCAAGGTCTCCCCCACTGCGTGCTCTGACTACGTCACAGTCACTGTTGCACTGATTGGTCAGAGCGTTGGCCTATACGCACAGAGACAGTTTGAAAGACAGCGGTTTGTTCCACCCCCACCCGTCAGAAATGTCTACGGATCGAGGCCAGACTAAATATTCACATTTAGTCTGGCTTGCCAGGCTAGCAGAAAGTCTGATTCAGATGAAAATCATTATTATGTAATTCTCACCTCATACTTCTGCCTCTTTAACTTCTCAATGTGGTCAAATTTTTCAGACTCAAGATTGTACATCCAGTCCCACAGCTCCTTGGCTTTATCCCTAAACACACAATGATGTTTTTATTTATTTTTTTTTATTATTCAGGGATGTTCTATAATATTAGACACCAGTAAAAGCTGGACCATAAGCATTTGCACAGACCTCAGCTTGTCTTCATTCAAATGATCAATGTTTAGAGGCTTGCGTCTGTCAGCCAAGATCTTTCTTTTTTTCTCTCTCTCTGTCTGTTTCTTTCCCTTCTTTTGGTCAGCCTGAATCAGAAATGGCATAAATTAAAGTGGGGGAGGTTAAAGAGTATGAGTACTGGTGAATCAAAGTTTAGTAGGTATGGGCTGAATAAAGATATTACAGTCACAGAGATTAATGTTAATATAAATTAGTGATTAGGATAATGACAATGATAGATGGTGATCAGTATCAGCCTTACTATTTTTTTTCAACTATTTTGTTCATCAGGAGCACAACTACGAATAATACAGACAAAGTATCTTTTTTTGGGATCTTTACCCAAATCCATATCCAACTACTTACTTTACATTAGTACCCCAACTGTGGACAAACCATGTTCATCAAGGAAAGCTTATCACTAGTCAGGTTATAACACTACACCATGCCTGTCATTTAGTGGTACACTTCAGGTATATGATTAATAAATGGTAAGGGGTGATGATCAAATATATACCTTCTGCAGGTAGCTGCTGTAGTTGGAGCCCATGCTTGTCAGAACAGATTTTTTCTTCGCATCATCTTCTGCCTTCTTCTTTGCATCTGCCTCTTCTTTCCTCAGCCTTTCCTCCTGTCAAACACATGCAAAGATGTTCATTTGTAAGAAAATATAATACAACCCCAATTCCAAAAAATAGGGATGCTGTGTAAAATGTAAATAAAAACAGAATGCAATTATTTGCAAATCCTTTTCAACCTACATTTAACCCTCTGGGGTCTGAGGGTATTTTCTGGCATGCTAATTATTTTTGGCATGCTCTGATTTTGTTGTCAATTTCAACAAATCTAAGCAGTGTTTTCAAAGTCATATGACTTTTTTGTATTCAGTAAAGGTTCAGCTACAATAATATCCATGTAGTATGCATGTCATGATTGTACTTAAAAAAAATAAAATAAAGATAAATTAAGATGTTGTAAAAAGCAGTTTTAGAACTGTGCTGGAACGTGTGAAGAAGCATGACCTTACCCATTGTGGCAAACCATTTTGATCACATGAGGTGATTTTGTTCAGTCTTAGGAATGTCTAAAGTACAAAAACTTAAATCTGCTCCATTGATTTGGACAATTAACTGGCCATCAAAAAGAATTGTGTCCTACGGTTTTGGGATAAAAGGTTGGCAGTGGGAGGGGTATTCAATGAGAAAGGGTAAAAATGTCCATTCTATTCCATGAGAAGAGAGAAAACCCCTCCCACTGCCAACTCTTAATCCCATCAGGTCAACTCTTAATCCCATCAGATCAAGTCACAATGGGTAAGGCAATGTTTATTTCACACATTCCAACACAGTTCTAAAACTGCTTTTCACAACAGCTTCATCAGGGCCAGAGCACCGAGGTGCAAGGCCTATGATGCAAAGCCCTATTGTTTCGGCTTGTTTTTCTTCTCCTTATTATTATTAGGACCCTAGCACCAAGGTGATGGCCTATGGCCTGCACAATAGGTGCAAAGCCCTATTGTTTTTGGCATGTTTCTTCTTTTTTTTCTCCATAGAAGAACTTTTGAGGCATTTGCAATGCTCGAAAACTCATGAATTTTGGCACAAATTACAAAAAGTTTCACTGAGGGGTGGCACGGTGGTGTAGTGGTTAGTGCTGTCGCCTCACAGCAAGAGGGTCCGGGTTCGAGCCCTGTGGCCGGCGAGGGCCTTTCTGTGTGGAGTTTGCATGTTCTCCCTGTGTCCGCGTGGGTTTCCTCCGGGTGCTCCGGTTTCCCCCACAGTCCAAAGACATGCAGGTTAGGTTAACTGGTGACTCTAAATTGACCATAGGTGTGAATGGTTGTCTGTGTCTATGTGTCAGCCCTGTGATGACCTGGCGACTTGTCCAGGGTGTACCCCGCCTTTCGCCCGTAGTCAGCTGGGATAGGCTCCAGCTTGCCTGTGACCCTGTAGAACAGGATAGAGTGGCTAGAGATAATGAGATGAGAGATGAGTTTCACTGAGCAAGGGACTGGGCGTGGTCCCGGAGCTCTATAGTGCCTCTGAGAACAAGCTATGGTTGAGATGAAGTTGCTCGGATCAGCCCGAGATTTGGTTTGATCAATACTCATGTGATACAGGACAAAAGTTCACCGAGTTGTATTTGACTCCTCCCAACAGGAAGTCAGCCATGTTGGATGGAATGTGGGATTTTGAAAATTTCCCATGCTGTTTTGAGGGGCAGGTGTCATGTTTTAACAAACTCCTCCTAGGTGGTTTGTTGGATCCATGCCATATTTGGTGCACATCGTGTCAAGGTGTTGCTGATGTTAAATTGTGAAGGGATTAGCGATATCTCTTAAGATGTTGAAATGGCGAACCAATAAATTTATACGTTATGCCATGCAAAGAGGAAGTGGGTCATAAATTCAGAATCAGACTTTGTCATTGTACCAAGTACAACAAAATTAAAAGCCAATGTTAAAGTACAAGCCCACATAAAAATAGAACAAGACCACATAGGAATAGAACAGTGCTCAAAATATACAACAAACAGCATACATAAAAAATAATTTTTAAAAAGTGCATATTGCATTTATACTATTGTGGTGGATAACGAATAATAAATAATATGGAACAGTTAATAAGGAGTGGGGTTAGTGCATGTTTGCATTCAGCAGGGTTATGGCTCCAGGGATAAAACTGTTCTTGATTCTGTTAGTCCTGGACCTGATGCATCTGTAGCACCTTCAAGAGGGCAGCACATTAAACAAATGATGGCTTGGGTGAAAACTGTCCTTAGCAATATTCCTTGCTCTGGTGAGGCAACGAGAGTTGTAGATGTCATCCAAGGTGGGGAGATGGTGGCCGACAATTTTCTGCGCTGTCTTAACCATTCTCCGCAGCCTCTTCCTGTCTGCTTCAGTGTGCCTGGCATACCACACAGAGATGCAGTATATCAGCAGGCTCTCAATGCAGGATCTGTGGAAGGTCTCCAGCAGCTTTCTATCCAGGTTGTTCTTCCTGAGCACCCTCAGGAAGTGTAGTCGCTGCCGGGCCTTCTTGAGAACTGCTGTGGTGTTTTCAGAAGAGGAGGGGTCTGCAGAGATGAGGGTGCTGTTAGGACTAGGACTGTTTTGGCCTCTAGAGGCCGCTGTTATTTCCTTTTCGTGTCATGTTTATTTTGGCCTCTAGAGGCCGCCACTGTTCCTGTGTTTTGTGTTTGTGTTAATTGCCTGTTTAGTCCTGATTATCTTCAGTTTGTGTATTTATACCCCCTGAGTTCAGTCCTCTTGTCACGGAGTCTTTGTGCTGTTATGCTTATCTCCAGTTTCCTCTGTACCGTGTTCTTTGTTTTGCACTTTGCTTTTCTTTTGGACCTAGTAGTTACTGTGGTTTTGGATCTTCTGAGCTTTGGTATTTTTGCCTTTTCTGTTTTTTTGGCTTTTGTTTTGTACTTTTGGATTTTTTAACCTTTTGATACTTTTTTCTACTTCTGCCTCACGCCTCTGCATTTGAGTCATCCCCCTGGTGGCCTAGTGGGGGTTTGCTGGATTATCACACCAACGAACCAGGTTCGAATCCCAGCAAAACCCTAACAGAAAGATTCCGTCATGACCGACTCAGCAGAGGCTGCTTCATGCCCTTCGGACTCACCAATGCACCCGCTGTTTTTCAGGCCCTAATCAACGACATCTTAAGGGACATGATTAACCTGCACGTTTTTGTCTACCTCGACGACATCCTTATCTTTTCCAAGACCGTGCAGGAGCACCGCCACCATGTCCGCCAGGTTCTCCAGAGGCTGCTACAGAACAATCTGTTTGCCAAGGCCCAGAAATGCGAATTTCATGTTCCCGAGGTCTCCTTTCTGGGATTTATTGTACGGACAGGCCAACTCCAAATGAACCCTGCCAAGACCCTGGCCGTCCGGGACTGGCCTACTCCCAAGTCCGTTAAGGAGGTTCAGCGGTTCTTAGGATTCGCTAACTTCTACCGCAAGTTCATCAGGAACTTCAGTTCTGTAGCAGCACCCCTGTCGGACCTCACCAAAGGGACAGGTGGATCTTATGTCTGGTCTCCTCAGGTGGAAAAGGCGTTCAGAGACCTCAAGGACCACTTCTGCATGGCACCCATTCTGGTCCTCCCAGACACCTCCCAACCATTCATTGTGGAGGTGGACGCCTTGGACAGTGGTGTCGGCGCGGTGCTCTCTCAACGTTCGGAAGGAAAGCTGCACCCCTGCGCTTACTTCTCCCACCGCCTGAGTCCTGCGGAGTCCTGTCCGCAGGATATATCTTCTGAGCGAGGGGCGGCATGGTGGTGTAGTGGTTAGCGCTGTCGCCTCACAGCAAGAAGGTCCGGGTTCGAGCCCCGGGGCTGGCGAGGGCCTTTCTGTGTGGAGTTTGCATGTTCTCCCCGTGTCCGCGTGGGTTTCCTCCGGGTGCTCCGGTTTCCCCCACAGTCCAAAGACATGCAGGTTAGGTTAACTGGTGACTCTAAATTGACTGTAGGTGTGAATGGTTGTCTGTGTCTATGTGTCAGCCCTGTGATGACCTGGCGACTTGTCCAGGGTGTACCCCGCCTTTCGCCCGTAGTCAGCTGGGATAGGCTCCAGCTTGCCTGCGACCCTGTAGAAGGATAAAGTGGCTAAAGATAATGAGATGAGATCTTCTGAGCGTTTTTGGATTATTACTTTTTGGATTTTTTGTGTATATATTGTAAATAAACCTTTTGATACTTTTTTCTACTTCTGCCTCACGCCTCTGCATTTGAGTCATCCCCCTGGTGGCCTAGTGGGGGTTTGCTGGATTATCACACCAACAAACCAGGTTCGAATCCCAGCAAAACCCTAACAGGTGCCAAGATATCTGAAGGTGTTGACCCTCTCTACACAGTCGCCATTGATGTAGAGGGGGATGAGGTCAGCCCTGTTCTTCCTGAAGTCAACAATGATTTATTTAGTTTCAGAGGTATTCAGGAGCAGGTTATTTGCTGAGCACCACTCTGTCAACTTCAGGACCTCGTTCCTGTAGTTCACCTCATCACTTCCTGAGATCAGCCCAACCACAGTGGTGTCGTCAGCAAATTTAATGATGGTGTTTCCAGGGTAGGCAGGGGTGCAGTCATGTGTGTAAAGAGAATAAAGTAGGGGGCTCAACACACAGCCCTGGGGAGAGCCGGTGCTGAGTGTGTGGGAGGAGGAAAAGTGAAGGCTGAGTTTCACTGTCTGGGGGCGATTTGTCAGGAAGTAATTTATCCAGGAACAGGTGAGTGAAGGAATGCCTAAGTCCAGCAGCTTGACAACTAGTATGTCTTGGATGATGGTGTTAAAAACTGAGCTGTAGTCTACGAAGAGCATTCTCACATAGCTCCCCTGCTGCTCCAAATGGCATAGGGCAGTGTGTAGAGCTGTGACTATGGCGTCTTCAGTAGATCTGTTTGCACGGTAGGCATACTGGTGTAGGTTAAAGCTGGGAGGGAGACATTCTTTGATATGATGCTGAACCAGCCTCTCGAAGCACTTTGTGATGACAGGTGTGAGAGCAACTGGGCAATAGTCCTTGAGGCTGTCTATGGTAGGTTTCTTTGGAACAGGGATGATTGTGGAAGATTTCAGGAAGGATGGGATTACAGCTTGTGACAGGGAGAGGTTAAAGATGGAAATGAAAATTCTTGACAGTTGGTCAGCACATGCCTTGAGCACCTTCCTTGGCACTCTGTCTGGACCAGCAGCTCTCCTGGGGCTCACTTCCCTGATCACCCACCTCATGTCATTCTCCTTGACAGTCAGTGAGGGAGGGCTAGGGGCTGGTGCAGGCAGTGGTGGAGTGGCTATGTGCTATTGTAGCTCAAAGCGTGCAAAAAAGCAGTTCAGCTCCTCTGCCAGCAATACATCTTAGCCTCTGGGTGTCACTACATGGCCTCTGTAGTTAAACTGTGGGTGGTAAAAGAGAGCAACTGGACTTGTTTGAAGATTCTTGAAGATGTTTCACCTCTCATCCAAAAGGCTTCTTCAGTTCTGTCTGACTAATAGGGAGTATCATGTATTTATCCTTTCATGGATGAAAAGCAATCCTAAGGTGTTGTTGAGTCATCCTGTTGGTGTGGGTCACTGGGGGCTGGGTGTGAACGGCCTAGAGAGTCGTTGGGGTGATCAATGGTTGTTGGTGAGAGGATAAATACCTGATACTCCCTATTAGTCAGACAGAACTGAAGAAGCCTTTCAGATGAGAGGTGTAAACATCTTCAAGAATCTTCAAACAAGTCCAGTTGCTTTCTTTTACCACCCACAGTTTACTATGACCTGGATGACTGAGGCCAAGTTTACATTAGACCGTATCTGTCTCATTTTCTTCACGGATGCACTGTCCGTTTACATTAAACCACCTGGAAATGCCAGGAAACGGGAATCCACCAGGGTCCACGTATTCAATCCAGATCGTGTCAGCTCCGGTGCTGTGTAAACATTGAGGATACGTGGATACGCTGTGCTGAGCTCTAGCTGGCGTCGTCATTGGACAACGTCACTGTGACATCCACCTTCCTGATTCGCTGGCGTTGGTCATGTGACATGACTGCTGAAAAACGGCGCGGACTTCCGCCTTGTATCACCTTTCATTAAAGAGTATAAAAGTATGAAAATACTGCAAATACTGATGCAAATACTGCCCATTGTGTAGTTATGATTGTCTTTAGGCTTGCCATCCTTCCACTTGCAAGTGGTAAGTTATATGCGCTGGGATCACACACACAGCGGCTCAGTCCCGAATCACTGCTTGTGTACTATACTTGCGTGCTCTGTGAGCTGTGCAAGGCCGGAGTGTGCACCCTCCAGAGGGCACTCGCTGTTCAGGGCGGAGTGATTTGGAGTGCAGGATGCCTGCGGAGCCAAGCGTATCCGTGTATTGGTGTTGCTGTGTGCACACAAATCGTGTATTGGTGTTGCTGTGTGCACACTAATCGTTTTAAAACCGTTAATCTGATGATCCGTTGATACGGTCTAATGTAAACCCCACCTGAGGATCTTCACAGACAGGCCTCTGTAGTTGGTGATGCTCTGTATACCCTGCCATACCTGCCGTGGATTGTTGTCTCAGAGATGGTTCTCTATCCTCCTCTTATAGTCTGCCTTAGCATCCCTTATTCCTCTCTCCAGATCAGATCAGGCTGCACTATACAGAGCTCCGTCACCTGAACTGTATGAACTGTATGCTAAGTCCCAGGCCCTGAGGAGCATGCAGACATGGCCGGTCATCCAGGGTTTCTCATTGGGGAAGACATGTATGCATTTAACCACATTAACATTCTCGATACAAAACTTGATGTAGGATAGGACAGACTCTGTGTATGTTGACAGGCCCTCATGTTCTAATACATCCCATGCAGTGTGTTTAAAACAGTCCTGTAACAGAGAGTGCAGCCTTGAGCCAGGTTGTAAAAGTCTTTATGGCTGGTGGTGATCTCCATCTGAGGGGGGTGCAGGGAGAGGTGATCTGACTGGCCTAGGTGAGGGAGGGGAATAGCTCTGTAAGCATGCTTGATGTTAGAATAAACATGGGTCAAAATGTTCTTCCCTCTAGTTGGACACTTCACATGCTGGTAAAAAGCTGGGAGTACTGATTTCAGTTCAGCCTGATTGAAATCACCAGCTATAATATGAACACTGTCAGGATGGCTATGCTGCTGCTTGTTTGTTTTGTTTAGCAGGAGTGCAAGAGCTGTGCTAGCATTAGCATCGGGTGGTATGTATACAGCACTCACAATAACTACTGTTAGCTCTTATTACCAGTCATTATGCATGGAAATACAGAGCCCTTCTCCTCTACTCTTACCCGAGTCTGGGTTTCTGTCACAGCGGTGGAGTGTGCGGTCTGGCAGCTGCATTGGGGATTTGCAGGTGAAGCCAACTCTCCGTTATGATCAGGATGCAGCAGTTACGGATGTAGCGGTTTCCAGCAAGAAGAAATTCCAATTCATCCATTTTGTGGACCATGGATCTGCCATTGGTAAGTAATGTTGTACTTTATTGTAATATTGTTGGCTATAGGACTATCAAAATGCATGGTCTTTCCTCCAACGGTGTGTGCAACCTGTCTGCCAAATGCTGAAAATATCAGCAATGCACCTGCAACCTGTCCTTGTTTGGTCACGCCCACCACCAGGTATGCCCAGGCACAGTGCACACTGGGACAGCCACACAGTTCATGGACCATCGGCAATGCCAGCACAAGGGCTTGGTGGGCGGAAAAGATGCAATGATTTATGGACATACTTTACACATAATCCAGCAGAAAATAAAATGGTATGCCTTGTAGTGGGAGACAGAGGTACACGCTAGGGCTGTGCGATATGGGAAAAAATGAATATCCCGATACATTTTCTCCATTTCACGATATACGATATATATCTCGATATATTTAAATCTCCTCTAAAGGACCCCATGAAATCTAACTTTTACTCTTTACTGTTTTCACTACAATCCCTGCAGATTAAATAACATTCTTGGTTAACTTTACAGGTGGTTTTCAACAACGGATTTTAAATTTTCATGTTAGTGATTAATCACAATTGAGTTGAAATAAGACTATTTTTATTCAACAAAGATGTAGCACAAACTGCAAAAACAATCTTGAAAATTGCAACAAAGGGGCAATACAATACAGAGCTGCTCAGAGCTGCAATCAATAAAGTGCAAATTCAACACTGAGAGACATTTAGCCTAAATAAGAAAAGTGCTCATTCATTAAATTATTTAAAAAAATAGATCTCCAAGCTATTAACCTGACTACTGAGAACCACTGGAACATTCACAATAGAGAGAGAGATTGAGGGAGAGAAGAGAGAGATCTGCAAAACATAATTTTTCTCTTTGCACACTTTTGAACTGAATGTTTTCTGGCTCTGCCTCTCAGATGTGTATAATTCCAGTATTGCCTCCTCTGTAAAATGTCTGCGACCAGGCAACTCATGTTTGGGATCGAGTCTGTTTAGTAATTTTTGGAAGCCTGGTTTTTCCACTATACTAACTGGGATCATGTCTTTGGCAATGAAGTTAATGATTGCATCTGTTATAGCTCTCCATCTCTGACTTGTTTTCTCATATGGAGACGCTTTGGAGAACGAGGCCGCTATGGTCATTTGTTTAGCTTGTGGGGGGTTTTAGCTCGTGGGCAAGTAGTTCGGAGTTTAAGAGACTCTTCATACTGTACCGGGTGAGTTTCAGGTGATGGAACATTTTGTTTTTTTTTATTATTTGTTTATTTTATATTATTCTTTTAACAGGGACAATGCATATTAATAAAAACATTTACATGTAAATACGCAAGATTATAGCCAACGGCTAATTTGCATCTTTAGTCCCTGTGGCAGGTTGATCTTTGGAATAATAAAAATAATAATAATAATAATAATAATAATAATAATAATAATAATAATAATTTATATAATAATAATAATAAATAATAATCCTTACTAGAACTAGAAAATATGACCACATCACGCCTGTCTTATCCACACTGCATTGGCTCCCAATCAAATTTCGTATTGATTATAAAATACTACTATTGACCTTTAAAGCACTAAATGGTCTCGCACCACAGTACCTGAGTGAACTTCTGCTCCTCTATGACCCGCCACGCCTACTTAGATCAAAAGGTGCAGGCTATCTGCTGGTACCTCGTATAGTGAAGGCTACATCAGGGGGCAGAGCCTTTTCTTACAAAGCCCCACTGTTATGGAACAGCCTTCCAAGTAATGTTCGGGAATCAGACACAGTCTCAGCATTTAAGTCTAGGCTGAAAACATATCTGTTTAGTCAAGCCTTTTGTTAATGGTGTTTATGAGGTAAAGGAGTAGATCTGGAGGGTCCTCAGACATAGAGTGTTTTGGTAAACTGGGATGTATGGATGCTGTCAGTCCCCACTCGCTTGCTCACTCGAGTTTGTTGACGGTGCAGTGGCTGGCTGCTTTATGTCCCGGGGCTCCCTCATGCCTGTGTTACCTTCTGGCTCTCTCCTTTTAGTTATGCTGTCATAGTTAGTTGCCGGAGTCCCTGCTTGTACTCGGTGCAATATGTATACTGTTCCTACTTATTCAGGTGACATTGGGCATACCTAACCACCTGTGTTTTCTTTCTCTTCCCCCCCCCCCCCCCCCCCCCAAATCTGTCCCTCTGAGTTACATGGAGTCAACAGGAAATCTTTTGGTGGAGACGGTGGGGACCTCGACTGGCTATCGTAGCCTGCAGGGAATCGGCCGTCAGACGTTCTGTCGCATGTCCCAGACCCGGTGAAATGTAACTGAATTGTCTTGGCCAGGCCTAAGGGTCCCATCTGCATCTCATCATTGCTGAGGAGTGTGCTCCCATCACCCAATCAAGCATTCAGCCAGAGCAGGTCATGATATATTTTTTACCATATTAACATGCCATTGTGCGTCATGCCTGATGTAAAGACTCTCGTCTCTGCGAGCCTACCACACAGATTTAATACTTGTCATTTTTAGGGCATACCTAACAACGTGTTTTCTTTCTCTCCCCCCCCATCTGTCCCTCTGAGTTACATGTTGATCCTGGGATTGAGATGCTGGCCTCTTCTGCCCCTCGGACCTGCTTGATCTATCCTGGTGCCCTGTGTCTGGTCGGAGTTTTATCGCCCCACTCCTGTGAAGGACGGCCCCATGAGGACAGTTGAGGGTTATACCTGTTAAAACTGTTAATATTATAGTCAGGCTGTCTGTTGTTGCCCAAATGAGGATGGGTTCCCTTTTGAGTCTGGTTCCTCTCGAGGTTTCTTCCTCATGTCGTCTGAGGGAGTTTTTCCTTGCCACCGTCGCCACAGGCTTGCTCATTGGGGATAGATTAGGGATAAAATTAGCTCATGTTTTAAGTCGTTCAAATTCTGTAAAGCTGCTTTGCGACAATGTTTATTGTTAAAAGCGCTGTACAAATAAACTTGATTTTTTTTTTTTTTTTTAATAATAATAAGAACATATTTGTAGTGCTACTGCCTTTCATGATGACAGGTTTTTTTTTTGCACACTTTACAAACTGGCATTTGCTGTTCCACGTCCTCCTCGCGATATCCAAAAAATGCCAGTTGACTGACCCCTTACTAGTTCTTTTAAGAAGTAATTTGTCGCTGAAATTGACAGAGCTTACACGGTAGCCTATGCAACACCAGCGATTGCACGAACTGAGTCAGCGCTGTAAACCAAAACCAGAAAATCTTCCCGCCGGCAGTGTTGCCAGATACTGCTAACATTTTCCAGCTCAAAATATGTTCAAAACCCACCAAAATGCACTTAAAACCACCCAATCTGGCAACACAACCGAAACTAGAAAATCTTCCCGGAAGTTCCTTTCAGCACCGAGATGTCGCCCAGGATTGGTTGGCGAGTGCGTGACGTTAATGTTTTCTTTACCCTTAGGCAGCCTCTCACGTTACTGCCTGAGGGACAGGGAGAAAACCACTGGAAAAGGTTTTAAACAAACACGAAACAAACGCAAGTCGGAAGATGACCATAAAATACTCGATAGTTACGATATAATAATTTTATGTATCGCACACAGAATTTTCGCGATATATCGAGTATATTCGATATATTGCACAGCCGTAGTACATGCTGTGGCTATAAACTATGTGGCAAGAATACGACCAACCTCAAGAGGCATCTAAAGGCTCACCATGCTGCTATTTCTGCGACAGTAATTTAACATTACAAGAAGTCCTGTTAACAAATCATGTATACATTTGCTAGCTTTGGTTAATGTCACTCAACAATCGGTCTGTGATGAATTTCCTATGAATTTTTCCAAAACACCGTGACCTGGCGAAAATGAATGGGACCGCTAGCTTCATGCCAAAGTTGGCTTGGTTAAGCTAACTTAAATTCAATTAACATGTCATAAGTAAAACTTGTCCTGCAGGGATTATTGGTGGGACAGCAACTGAATGCTTTGTCATATATTGACCCATATTTGAGTTACTGTGAAACATATGGGGGGAAATGGAGCTTTTCAGACCTGTTGCTGTGCCTTAATGTGTCTAAATGAGCAGCAGCACACCTGGCTAATCTAACGTTAGTAGCACGTTTAGCCATCATAGTTACATTAATGGACAGCATGGTCATCTTCTAGTTGTGTGTTCATCATGACATGTTTCTGCTCTATCAGCGCATTGCGACATGTCAAACGGAGGCAGAAACATGAGTCCTGTGAACAATGGAGTATACACACTAAACAGCGTTTCTGTAGGGAGCATACACACTAGACAGCGTTTCTGTAGCGAGCATGCACACTAGACAGCGTGTATGTAGAGAGCATGCACACTAGACAGCGTTTCTGTAGAGAGCATGCGCACTAGACAGCGTTTCTGTAGAGAGCATGCGCACTAGACAGCGTTTCTGTAGAGAGCATGCGCACTAGACAGCGTTTCTGTAGAGAGCATGCGCACTAGACAGCGTTTCTGTAGAGAGCATGCGCACTAGACAGCGTTTCTGTAGAGAGCATGCGCACTAGACAGCGTTTCTGTAGAGAGCATGCGCACTAGACAGCGTTTCTAGGAGCATGCGACTAGGCGTTTCTGTAGAGCATGCGCACTAGACAGCGTTTCTGTAGAGAGCATGCGCACTAGACAGCGGTTTCTGTAGAGAGCATTGCGCACTAGACAGCGTTTCTGTAGAGAGCATGCGCACTAGACAGCGTTTCTGTAGAGAGCATGCGCACTAGACAGCGTTTCTGTAGAGAGCATCGGCCACTAGACAGCGTTTCTGTAGAGAGCATGCGCACTAGACAGCGTTTCTGTAGAGAGCATGCGCACTAGACAGCGTTCTGTAGAGATCATGCGCCACTAGACAGCGTTTCTGTAGAGATCATGCGCACTAGACAGCGTTTCTGTAGTGATCATGCGCACTAGACAGCGTTTCTGTACGCGAGCATGCGCACTAGACAAGCGTTTGTGTAGAGAGCATGTGCACTAGACAGCGTTTATGTGGAGTATACACATTAGGACAGCGTTTCTGTAGAGAGCATGCACACTAGACAGAGTTTCTGTAGAGAATATGCACACTAGACAGCGTGTATGTAGAGTATACACACTAGACAGCATTTCTGTAGAGAGCGTGCGCACTAGACCGCGTTTATGTAGAGCATGCACACTAGACAGCGTTTCTGGTAGAGAGCATGCACACTAGACAGCGTTTATGTATACACACTAGACAGCATTTATGTAGAGAGCATGCACACTAGACAGCGGTTCTGTAGAGAGCATGCACTCTAGACAGCGTTTCTGTAGAGAGCATGCACTCTAGACAGCGGTTCTGTAGAGAGCATAACATACTAGAACAGCGTTTCTGTAGAGCATGCACACTAGACAGTGTGTATGTAGAGTATTACACACTAGACAGCATTTCTGTCGAGAGCATGTGCACTAGACAGCGTTTATGTAGAGCATGCACACTAGACAGCGTTTCTGTAGAGAGCATGCACTCTAGACAGCAGTTCTTGTAGAGAGCATACACACTAGACAGCGTTTCTGTAGAAAGCATGCACACTAGACAGCGTTTCTGTATACACACTAGTAGAGGTCGACCCGATCTATCGGCAGGCGATTAATCGGCCGATTTTTGCCATTTTTTTAATGAATCGGCATCGGCCGATTTTCTTATTTGGTTGCGCAGATTTAAAGTCAGGCACGACAGCTACATAGAATGCAGCGTGCAAAAGACCCAAGCCAACAAACGTTTCAGGAGTCAGCAGAGAGATAGCCTACAGGTAAGGCTTCAATTCTTACATTTCAATGTCCTAAAGTCGTATATTTGCTCTCATGATAGTTGTAATCTGTGATGTGTTGCTTCATTTAGTGAAAGGAAAAACGAATAGCATTTCAACTGCATCAGAGTTGTAGAATTCCTCTCAAACAAAACATTGCTGTTAGGGTTTTGCTGGGATTCGAACCTGGTTCATTGGTGTGATAATCCAGCAAACCCCCACTAGGCCACCAGGGGGATGACTTAAGTGCAGAGGCATGATGCGGAAGTAGAAAAGTATCAGAAAGTTAATTAACAATATTTACAGTCCAAACAAAAATATAATCCAAAAAACGCTCAGAAGATGAAGGGAAAAATAAAATATCCAAAAGGTCAAAGTTAATACAAATGCAAAAAACTAGAAAAGAAAAAGGCAAAATACCAATGCTCAGAAGATCAAAAAACAGTAAACACAAAGTCCAAAAAGTCCAAAAAGAAAGCAAGTGCAAAACCAAAGAGACAATGGCAAGGAACACAGAACAGAGGTAACTGGAGCTAAACATAACCGCACAAAGACTCCATGACAAGAGGACTGAACTCAGGGGGTATAAATACACAAAATAAATTGGAAACAGGTGACACTAATGAAAACAGGCAATCAACACCAACACAAAACACAGGACACAGTGGCGACCTCTAGAGGGCCAAAACAAACATAGACAAAAAACAGGAAATAACAACGGCCTCTAGAGGCCAAAACAGTCCTAGTCCTAACAGGACCCCCCCCCTAGGAGCGTCTCCTGACGTTCCCAGGGTGATCCGGATGGGCCGAATGGAAGTCCCGACACAGTTCTTTATCTAAGACGTCCCCGAGCGGGAACCCAGCAGTGCTCCTCAGGACCATAGCCCTCCAGTCCACAAGATATTGCAGCCCGCCGCGGACCTGGTGGGAGTCAAGCAGGTGATGCACGGTGAAACACAGTCTGACCCTGGAAGATGCGGGGGGGTGGAGGGGTTCCTAGGGGCAGGGGCATACGTGGACGTCAGTACGGGCTGCAACAGGGAAACATGGAATGTGGGGTTGATCCTCAGAGTCCGGGGCAACTGGAGCTGGTAGGAGACAGGGTTCACCCTGAGCACCACCTTGAAGGGGCCAATGTAGCAAGGAGCAAGCTTGCAGTTCTCCACCCGCAGTGGAAGGTCCTTAGTGGACAGCCAAACCCGCTGCCCAGGGCGGAAAGCGTGTGAGGTCTTCTATGGTTGGTTGACCTGAGTCTGGTTGGTTCTGGAGGTCTGTATGAGGGTCTTCCTGACCTTGCTCCAGGTCTTGCGACACCGTCTCACATATTGGTTGACCGAGGGCACCCCCGTGTCCTCCTCCTGGTCTGGGAACAGAGGTGGCTGGAACCCGAATTGGCACTGGAATGGCGACAGCTTGGTGGCCAATGACTGCAAGGTGTTGTGGGCGTACTCTGCCCATGGCAGCCAGGTGCTCCACGATGTCGGGTTTATCCATAGCCAGGCCTCGCAGGGTGGTTTCCAGGTCCTGGTTGAGCCTCTCCGTCTGACCATTGGACTGTGGGTGAAACCTAGAGGAGAGGCTGGCAGTGGCTCCGATGACCTTGCAGAACCCGTGCCACACTCAGGAGGAGAACTGGGGCCCTCAGTCTGAGACGATGTCCTGTGGGAGACCAAAGACTCGGAAGACATGATTAAAAATAAGTTTGGCTGTTTCAAGAGCAGAAGGGAGTTTGCACAGTGGTATGAAGCGGCAGGCCTTCAAGAATCTGTCGACTATAACCAAAATGACAGTGTTACCTTGAGACTGGAGGAAGATTGGAGAAGTAACTTGGGTGACTCTCTCCATCACCTAACGCTTGGCCATCGAGGGCAGACACAGACAGTGGGACTTCAAGAGGCGCAGTAGGGACATTGATGCTTTGGGCGAAGTGGATATCCATAAAGTTCCAGCCGCCCCCGGAGGTCTAACAAAGCTTGACAAGAGTGGACAGACCCACCCCAGGAGATGGAGACCGGGTATGTAGATTCCTTGGCCAGGGAGTCCGGGAGAGAGGGTAGGCCCCGTCACAACCCTCCCTAGGCTGGACGGGGCGGGTCCTTTTCCTGAGAGTTCGGGACATGATGCTTGGAAGTGACCAGGCTTGCCACAGTAGATGCAGCACTTGTCCCTCCTTCTGCGCTCCCTCTCAGATGCGGAGAGGCGAGTACGACCCACTTGCATGGGTTCTGGACAGTCACTGGAGGAGGTAGACGGGCTCCAGGTAGAGGTAGGGAGGCTGGGTGGGGCTCAAGGCTTGGTGGCGTTCTCTCATCCTGTTGTCCAGATGAGTAGAATGTGAGATGAGAGTTTCGAGGTCACTTGGGCATCCAATAGAGGCCAGGCCATCCTTGATGGGGTCAGACAGACCATGGTGGAAGGCTGACCACCAGGGCAGTCTCATTCCATCCACTTACTGCTGCAAGCATCCGGAACGAGATGGCGTAATCTGCGATGCTTCCTCCTTGCCGGATGGACATGACCCTTTCTGGCTGCGTCGGTACCGATGTCCGCCTGGTCGAAGACCCCTAAGCATCTCTTCAGTAAATAGTTCAAAATCAGAGCACTCGGGTCCCCGTCTCTGCCAGATAGCTGTTGCCCAAGCTCGTGCCTTACCAGCTAACAAGGTTATCACAAAGGTGATCTTGCGGCGATCCGTAGTGTAGGTGGTAGGCTGGAGCTCAAAGGTGAGTTGGCACTGGGTAAGGAACTCCCGTCACTCACCATGCTTGCCGTCATACCTCTGTGGTGCAGGAAGGCTGGGTTCGCGAGGTGAAGGAGACAGTGTGGCGGGAGGCACTGGAGCAGGATGAGGAGATGCAGGCAGAGGTGTCAGCTGTGCCAGGGTTTTCCCAATTTGCTGAAGCAGTTCCTCGTGGCGAGCAAGGGCCTCATGTTGGCTGGAGAGCGTTCGTCCATGAGCGTCCATAGTCGCTCCGAAGCATGTCGGAGCTGCCATAATTCCCTGAAGGTTGGCCGGGTAGACAGTTGAAGCAGCCTCTGCTGAGTCGGTCATGATGGAGTCTTTCTGTTAGGGTTTTGCTGGGATTCGAACCTGGTTCGTTGGTGTGATAACCCCAGCAAACCCCCACTAGGCCACCAGGGGGATGACTCAAGTGCAGAGGCGTGAGGCAGAAGTAGAAAAGTATCAAAAAGTTTATTAACAATATTTACAGTCCAAACAAAAATATACTCCAAAAAACGCTCAGAAGATGAAGGGAAAAATAAAATATCCAAAAGGTCAAAGTTAAATACAAAAGCAAAAAACTAGAAAAGAAAAGGCAAAATACCAACGCTCAAAAGATCAAAAACAGTAAACACAAAATCCAAAAAGTCCAAAAAGAAAAGCAAAGTGCAAAACCAAAGAGACAATGGCAAGGAACACAGAACAGAGGTAACTGGAGCTAAACATAACAGCACAAAGACTCCATGACAAGAGGACTGAACTCAGGGGGTATAAATACACAAAATAAATTGGAAACAGGTGACACTAATGAAAACAGGCAATCAACACCAACACAAACACAGGACACAGTGGCGACCTCTAGAGGCCAAACAAACATAGACAAAAAAACAGGAAATAACAGCGGCCTCTAGAGGCCAAAACAGTCCCAGTCCTAACAGTTGCGATGCGTAGCCTTGTGGCCCGCGAGTGCGTTGGGAAATGCGTCGACTATGTAAGCCCCCTTAACGCTGGTGACTGCTATGTTCCGATCTAAACTGTAGTAACGGACAATCTAAGTGAAAAGTTAACAAAAAGAGGAAGCAAAACTAACCTGTGAATGTATTATAACATTTCCATCCCATGTCCATTCGTTTTTCGCAATGTATACATGTTTGATTTGATTGTGAACCAGAGACCGATGCTAGACCTCTGCAGTTCCTATTTCCGGTTTCCTGCACAGCATGCTGGGAGACGGAGTTTTATATTGTTGAAACGGAAACGTGTGAAAGTTCAAGGCATGGAAGTTCCACAGTGAAACTGTATAACTTGAACATGTATTTTGCCGTTTTGAAGTAACTATCTGAAGTTGTCACATCGTGGAAGTCTTCTTGCACTCTGTTAGGCTATTGATTATTCATTTTAATACGTTTAAGTCATTAATTTGTTAATTCTTATTGTTATGATGAGTACAGTCATTTTTATATAATACATAATATTTATACTATATATTATGTTATTTATAATGAATAAAATAAATATGTTATGAATAATAAAATCTAAATGAAATTAATAATTTCTTTCATTAACATATAGTAACATAGTAACATTGAAGGCACTATTAAATGCTAACCTTGAATGTTTGTTCTGTTTAGGAATTGCTGTCTGATGGCTGAAGGAAAACAAACCCAGTATGGCTGAAAAGAAAACAAACCCAGTATGGCAGCATTTTACTGACACAGAGCCAGCTACAAGTAAGGTGATCTGCAACCTCTGTAAGGGACTTGTGAGCTTGGGATCTGGAAAGGGCAAACACAAAAACACTACAAACCTCTGGAATCACCTGAGAGTGCATCATCTCCAGGCATACAGTGATGCCCAGCAACAAAAAGCTGCAGCAGCTGCGTCTACATCCACTTCCCTACCTCAGCAGCCAACCATAGCAGAAATGTTTGATGCCCATCAGAAATGGCAGAATTCAGATCCCAGATCAAAAAAACTTGACACTTTAGTAACAGAAATGATTGCCACAGACAGTCTGCCATTCACATTTGTCTCAAGTGTTGGTTTTCAGAGGCTGGTGGCTGCAATGGAGCCCAGATACAACCTAAAAACTGAGAAGCACTACCGCACAGACATGCTGGAGGGCATAGTTGCAAAAGTTGAGAGAAAAATTAAAGCACTGATTTCAGAGGATGCTGGCCCTTTTTTGTCTTTCACAACAGACTGTTGGTCTGGGGACACTGAGGCACTGATGAGTCTAACGTGCCATTTCATTGATGACAACTGGGAAAGGAAACAAGTTCTCCTAAATGCAAAGACCATGTCAGGCTCCCACACAGGGGAGTACATAGGCGACATGTTCATCAGCCTGCTGAAGTACTGGGACATCAGCCATGACAGGGTTGTACTTGTGCTCCGTGACAGTGGGGCAAACATGGTTAAAGGTCTCAGACTGGCGGAAATACCTGATCTCAGCTGCAGTGCACACACCATACAGCTTGTGGTGAATGATGGCATCAACAGTCAGCGAGTAGTGCTGGACATTAATGCCAAATTAAAGAACATTGCCAAACATTTCAACCACTCTGTTCTTGCAAAGCAGAAGCTTAAAAAAATTCAACAAGAACTTGGCCTCCCTGAGCACAGCATCCTCCAGTCTGAACCCACTCGCTGGAACTCCACGCTTCACATGATGCAGAGAATGGTGGAGCAGAAAAGAGCTCTGAACATCTACGCTGGAGAGTATGGGAAAATTGCCACTCTATCCTCTGATCAATGGGACATAGTTTCCAATTTAATTGATACATTGGAGCCTATAGAGGAAGTCACACTTGAGGTGAGCAAGTCGGAGGCTTCCATCTCCTGTGTAATTCCGAGCATTGCTGTGCTGAAGATGATTCTTCAGACAGAGGGGCCAAACACAATTGGGATCAAAACTCTGCGGGAGTCAATGCTGCAAAGCTTACAGAGAAAATTCCAAAAGATGGAGGACACACAATGTTTAGTGCTCACAACACTCCTGGACCCTCGCTATAAGGGCCATGTCTTTTCAGAGGACACACTTGACAAAGCGAAAAGGTGGATAAAGGAGGAGCATGTTGTTGTGTCTGAACAGCTGAAGATGGCCATGAGTGCAGAAGAAGGACCACACTCGAAACAGAAAAAGGTGGAAGTTGAGGAAGTACCTGGTCCCTCCAGTGTCCTTGACCAAATGTATGCCAACATCTTGGGACCTCATGGAACTCCTACTCAGGAGAGTGATGAAGACCACCTTCTATCTGACCAGCTGCAGCAGTACCTCCGGGAGCCATTGATAAATAGGCAGACTGGTAAACCGCTAGAATGGTGGAAGCAAAATGCATCCCGTCTACACCTTCTTGCACCACTAGCAAGAAAATTCCTTTGTCCACCCCCTTCCTCAGTTCCCAGCGAGAGGGTGTTTAGAGAAATTGGGAACATTTATGACGACAAGAGGAGCAGCCTCAAAGGCGAACATGCCGAACAGTTGTGTTTCCTGCATGACAATTTCTTGAACTGGCAGTATTGAGAAGAGTAAAACATGCCAAACTGTGAAATAATGTAAACATTACAGTGTGCTTCAAGTTTAACTATTTTTTTTATGTTGCTAGTACGTCCTGTGTTACTAGTGTGTTTGCAGCACTAATATATTTTTATTTCATATTTATTTTTATGTTGATTATATATTGAATATTTCAGACTCAGAGTTCAGTAGTATTTCATTAGTAGCCTTTGACTTAACTGGTATTTATTTATTTTATATTTATTTCATATGTTGATTTTTTCAGTGTTCAATTTTCAATAAATCGTGTTAAGTTTATAAGTGTTGTGTGTCCTCTTACTAGTATGATATTTTAGCATGCCAATTAAGGACAACACGATAGCATATCGGCCCTAAAAATCGGCCCAAAACAATCGGCAGCTCATATTGGCCATCGGCTGACTCTGACCTCTAAATATCGGTATCGGCATCGGCTTTAGAAAAACCCATATCGGTCGACCTCTACACACTAGACAGCGTTTCTGTAGAGAGCATGCACTCTAGACAGCGTTTCTGTAGAGAGCTGCTCTCTACAGAAACGCTGTCTAGAGTGCATGCTCTCTACAGAAACGCTGTCTAGTATGTATGCTCTCTGAGAGCATACTAGTGGCCCTTTTCCACTACCCTTTTTCAGCTCACTTCAGCTCGCTTCAGCTCACTTCAGCCCGACACGGCTCGCATTTCGACTACCAAAAACCAGCACGACTCAGCTCGCTTCAGCCCTGCTTAGCCCCTAAAACTCGCACCATCTTGGAGTAGGGCTGAAGCGAGCCAAACCGAGCCGAGTGAGGCTGGGGGCGTGAGCAGACACTCCTCTGTGCACTGATTGGTGAGGAGGAGTGTCCTCACATGCCCACACACGCCCCGCGAGTGCGCTGGGATCTGTAAACACCGTAAACCCGGAAGGAGAAGAATTACGAATTACGAGAATTTCTGAAGCCTTATGCGCCTCGCCTCATCTATATGCTCTTGCCAGTATCTGTCCGCGTTGTCGGTGACAACAAGCCACAGCACCAAGACCAGCAACACTAACGACTCCATGTTTATTGTTTACTATCCGGGTCGTGAGACTACCGCTTAAAAGATCACTGATGTCACTGTTTGCACTGCTTAACGACATCACCTGACGTCCACCCACTTTCGCTAACTCCACCCAATGTGTCCACCCACTTCCAGCCAGCACAGTTCAGCGCGGTTGTAGTCGAAATGCAACTCCAACAGCCCCGCTCAGCCCGACTCAGCACGGCACGGCTCAGCCCGACTCAGCCGCGTTTGTAGTGGAAAAGCGGCAATACTAGACAGCGTTTCTGTAGAGAGCATGCGCACTAGACAGAGTTTCTGTAGAGAGCATGCGCACTAGACAGAGTTTCTGTAGAGAGCATGCGCACTAGACAGAGTTTCTGTAGAGAGCATGCGCACTAGACAGAGTTTCTGTAGAGAGCATGCGCACTAGACAGAGTTTCTGTAGAGAGCATGTGCACTAGACAGAGTTTCTGTAGAGAGCATGCGCACTAGACAGAGTTTCTGTAGAGAGCATGCGCACTAGACAGCATTTCTGTAGAGAGCATGCGCACTAGACAGCGTTTCTGTAGAGAGCATGCGCACTAGACAGCGTTTCTGTAGAGAGCATGCGCACTAGACAGCGTTTCTGTAGAGAGCATGCGCACTAGACAGCGTTTCTGTAGAGAGCATGCGCAATAGACAGCGTTTCTGTAGAGAGCATGCGCACTAGACAGCGTTTCTGTAGAGAGCATGCGCACTAGACAGCGTTTACGTACAACCCCGATTCCAAAAAAGTTGGGACAAAGTACAAATTGTAAATAAAAACAGAATGCAATGATGTGGAAGTTTCGAAATTACATATTTTATTCAGAATAGAACATAGATGACATATCAAATATTTAAACTGAGAAAATGTATCATTTAAAGAGAAAAATTAGGTGATTTTAAATTTCATGACAACAACACATCTCAAAAAAGTTGGGACAAGGCCATGTTTACCACTGTGAGACATCCCCTTTTCTCTTTACAACAGTCTGTAAACGTCTGGGGACTGAGGAGGCAAGTTGCTCAAGTTTAGGGATAGGAACATTAACCCATTCTTGTCTAATGTAGGATTCTAGTTGCTCAACTGTCTTAGGTCTTTTTTGTCATATCTTCCATTTTATGATGCAGCAAATGTTTTCTATGGGTGAAAGATCTGGACTGCAGGCTGGCCAGTTCAGTACCTGGACCCTTCTTCTACGCAGCCATGATGCTCTAATTGATGCAGTATGTGGTTTGACATTGTCATGTTGGAAAATGCAAGGTCTTCCCTGAAAGAGACGTCATCTGGATGGGAGCATATGTTGCTCTAGAACCTGGATATACCTTTCAGCATTGATGGTGTCTTTCCAGATGTGTAAGCTGCCCATGCCACATGCAACCCCATACCATCAGAGATGCAGGCTTCTGAACTGAGTGCTGATAACAACTTGGGTCGTCCTTCTCCTCTTTAGTCCAAATAACACGGCGTCCCTGATTTCCATAAAGAACTTCAAATTTTGATTTGTCTGACCACAGAACAGTTTTCCACTTTGCCACAGTCCATTTTAAATGAGCCTTGGCCCAGAGAAGACGTCTGCGCTTCTGGATCATGTTTAGATATGGCTTCTTCTTTGAACTATAGAGTTTTAGCTGGCAACAGCGGGTGGCACGGTGAATTGTGTTCACAGATAATGTTCTCTGGAAATATTCCTGAGCCCATTTTGTGATTTCCAGTACAGAAGCATGCCTGTATGTGATACAGTGCCGTCTAAGGGCCCGAAGATCACAGGCACCCAGTATGGTTTTCCGGCCTTGACCCTTACGCACAGAGATTCTTCCAGATTCTCTGAATCTTTTGATTATCATGCACTGTAGATGATGATAATTAAACTCTTTGCAATTTTACACTGTCGAACTTCTTTCTGATATTGCTCCAATGTTTGTCGGTACAGAATTAGGGTGATTGGTGATCCTCTTCCCATCTTTACTTCTGAGAGCCGCTGCCACTCCAAGATGCTCTTTTTATACCCAGTCATATTAATGACCTATTGCCAATTGACCTAATGAGTTGCAATTTGGTCCTCCAGCTGTTCCTTTTTTGTACCTTTAACTTTTCCAGCCTCTTATTGCCCCTGTCCCAACTTTTTTGAGATGTATTGCTGTCATGAAATTTCAAATGAGCCAATATTTGGCATGAAATTTCAAAATGTCTCACTTTTGACATTTGATATGTTGTCTATGTTCTATTGTGAATACAGTATCAGTTTTTGAGATTTGTAAATTATTGCATTCCGTTTTTATTTACAATTTGTACTTTGTCCCAAGGCGGCACGGTGGTGTAGTGGTTAGCGCTGTCGCCTCACAGCAAGAAGGTCCGGGTTCGAGCCCCGTGGCCGGCGAGGGCCTTTCTGTGTGGAGTTTGCATGTTCTCCCCATGTCCATGTGGGTTTCCTCCGGGTGCTCCGGTTTCCCCCACAGTCCCAAGACATGCAGGTTAGGTTAATTGGTGACTCTAAATTGACCGTAGGTGTGAATGTGAATGGTTGTCTGTGTCTATGTGTCAGCCTTGTGATGACCTGGTGATTTGTCCAGGGTGTACCCTGCCTTTCGCCCGTAGTCAGCTGGGATAGGCTCCAGCTTGCCTGCGACCCTGTAGAAGGATAAAGCGGGTAGAGATAATGAGATGAGATGAGACTTTGTCCCAACTTTTTTGGAATCGGGGTTGTAGAGTATACACACTAGACAGCGTTTCTGTAGAGAGCATGCACACTAGACAGCGTTTCTGTAGAGACACTTTCTGTAGAGACGTTTATTTTTGGTTTTGTGCTTTTTGATACGCGTTACATTTTAACGAACTCCTCCTAGGCGGTTTAGTGGATCCGTGCCATATTTGGTATAGCTACCTAATGTTAAGATGTTGCTGATATTAAAATGTGAAGGGATTTACAATATGTTGCAAGATAGTGAAATGGCGAACCAATAAATTTATATGTTACGCCACGCAAACAGGAAGTGAGTCATAAGTTCACCATGCATTGCCTGATACGGTTCAAACTTCACAGGTTATAGTATATCATGGTTCTGAAGATATCCATATGCCCAAAGACACACTATGGTATAGCGCCACCATTTGAACATGGACAGTAATGACTCCATTGTCAAAACACGTGTTACATTTTTACATACTCTTCTGAGGGGGTTTGTTGGATTCATGCCATATGGTATACGTCATGTCAAGATGTTGCTGATTTTAAGTTATGAAGGGATTTGCGATACCTTGGAAGATGTTGAAATGGCGAACCGATAAATTTATGTTATGCCACCTGAACGGGAAGCATGTCATAAATTCACCATGGATTGCCTGATATGGCTAAAAATTCACAGATTATAGGATATGATGGTTCTGATGATATGTACATGCCCGATTTGACCCTCTGGTACAGGGCCACCATTTGGACCTGGACAGAAATGATTCCATTGCATAAAAACTTTGACTCATGAAATTCGGTACTCACATCAGTCCTGGCCACTGCTACTCGGGGATAGAGGCTTGACCCTGTTGTGTCCATTGCACTCCATAGCACCCCCACATGTCATTGAGACTTCTGCTCAGTATGTAGTTTCACCTATCAGTGTCAAAATTGGTAGGTGTGTGGGGTGCCCCAAGATGAACAAAACTGAAATGCACACTGTTTTAGTCAATTGCCTTGTGACAGGATTTCTGTTATCTTGCATGATGTTGAAATGTCGACCCAATAAATTAGTATGTTTCACCATGCAAACAGGAAGTGTGTCATAAATTCACCATGCATTGCCTGATAGAGCTAAAACCTCACAGGTTATAAGACATCAGAGTTCTGATGATATCCCCATGCACAAAGCTTGTGTAGCACCACCATTTGGACCTGGACAGTAATGATTCCATTGCTGATAAACTCTGACTCATGAAATTTGGTACACACATCAGTCATGGCCACTGCTATTCAGGGATGGAGGCTTAGCCCCGGGTGCAATGCCCTATTGTTTTTGGAATGTTCTCGTGTGCGAGGGCCCTTTATCGCCGTTAGCAGCTATATTTATTATTATTATTATTATTAGTTATTAGGGCCCAAGCACTGAGGTGCAGTGCAAAGCCCTATTGTTTTCGGCATGTTTATTATCATTATTATTTTTTAAAAATTCTCTGTGGAAAAACTCATTTTTGAGGCACTTGCGATGCTCGAAAACTCATGAATTTTGGCACACTGATCAAATGTGCATAAAAATCACAAATTTACACTGAGCAAGTGACTGGGCGTGGTCCTCTATAGCACCCCCGAGAACAAGCTATGGTTGAGATGAAGTTGCTTGGATCGGCATGAAATTTGGTGTGATTGATACACTTGTGATACAGGACAAAGTTCACTTAGTTGTATTTGACTCTGCCCAACACGAAGTCAGACATGTTGGATGGAATGTGGGATTTTGAAATATTCCCATGCTGTTTTGAGGGGCTTATGATGGCTAAAAACTCATGGAATTTTGCAAATACACTTGTGCTATCATACAATTTCAGGAGCTATGGTAAATTCGTTGATGTGGGCTTCATTTACTCCATAGCACTGCCTAGTTCAAAAATACAGATTTGACATCCTGTACATATTTGAAAACTCATGAAGTTTGGTAGACACGTCAGTCATGCCTACCACTACTCAGCCATAAGGGCTTGACCCCAGGTGTGTCCAGGAGACTCCTGCCTGGTGTATAGTTTCACCTATCCATGTCAACTTTGGGAGGTGTGTGGAGTGCCAATCATTGAACAAAAGTCCCTATACATTGCATCAGCCATACTCAACAGGAAGTGAGATATTTTTGGTTTTGTGTGTTTTGAAATGTGTTACGTTTTAAGGAACTCCTTCTAGGCTGTTTGTTGGATTCATGCCATATTTGGTCTAAGTCATGTCAAGATGTTGCTGATCTTAAATTGTGAAGGGATTTGTGATATGGCGCAAGATGTTGAATTGGCGAACCAATACATTTATACGTTACGCCATGCAAACAGGAAGTCAATCATAAATTCAGCATGCATTGCCTGATATGGATCAAACTTCACAGGTTATAGGATATTATGGTTCTCAAGATATCCACATGCCCAAAATCACCCTCTGCTATAGCGTCACCATTTGGACATGGACAAGAACAAGGTATGGTTGAGATGAAGTTGCTCAGATCAGCACGAGATTTGGTGTGAACGATACTCTTGTGATACAGGACAAATTTCACTTCATTGTATTTGACTCTGCCCAACAGGAAGTCAGCCATGCTGGACAGAATGTGGGATTTTTAAATTTTCCTGCGCTGTTTTGAGGGGCTTACAGTGGATAAAAAGTCATGAAATTTTGCACATATGTTTTATCCACATGCCCAAAGAAATGCTCTGGTATAGCACCACCATTTATACATGGGCAATATTGACTGTATTGTCAAACCACGTTTTAATATACTCTTCCTAGATTTTTTTTGGATTCATGCCATATTTGGTATATGTCATGTCAAGATGTTGCAGGTTTTAAATTGCAAAGGGATTCGTGATATCTTGCAAGATGTTGAAATGCCAAACCAATAAATTTATGTTACACCACACAAACAGGAAGCATGTCATAAATTCACTGTGCCTGATATGGCTAAAAAAAAAAAAAATCACAGGGTAGAGGATGTCATGGTACTGAAGATCCCCACATGCCCAATTTGGCCTTCTGGTATAGCGCCACCATTTGGATCTGGACAGTAATGATTCCATTGCCTAAAAAAAATTTGACTCATGAAATTTGGTACTCACATCAGTCCTGGACACCGCTACTCAGGGATAGAGGCTTGACCCCAGGTGTGTCCAGGGGACTCCATAGCACCCCCACATGTCATTGAGACTTCTGCCTGGTACACAGTTTCATCTATCTGTGTCAAAATTGGTAGGTGTGTGGAGTGCCCCAAGATGAACAAAACTGAAACGCACATTGTTTTAGCCAATTGACTTGTGACAGGATTTGTGATATCTTGCATGATGTTGAAAAGGCAAACCGATAAATTTGTATGTTTCACCATGTAAAAAGGAAGTGTGTCATAAATTCACCATGCATTGCCTGATGTAGCTAATACTTCACAAGTTATAGGACATCAGGGTTCTGATGATATCCCTATGCCCAAAGTGAGCCTCTCATATAGTGCCACCATTTGAACCTCAATAGTAATTATTCCACTGCTGAAAAATGCTGACTCATGAAATTTGGTACACACATCATTCCTGGCCACTGCTACTCAGGGAAAAATGCTTGACCTCAAGTGTGAGGGCCCTTTATCACCACTAGTGGCTATATTTTATCTGGTGTTTGACTTTATTTTGGTATTTGACACACTGAATGTGTGTCTTGAAATGAACTCTTGTACTATTTTACTCAGTTCAGAGCCACAACCTACTCTGTTACTCTGTTACACAATTACTCTGTAATTTTGCTCCCACTTCAATCCAAATTTTACTCTCTAAACTCAAAATAGAGCAAAATTAACTATTTTTGAGGAAAATACTTTTAACTCTAGAAAAATTCCTCAGTCATTTTTCTTGTGTATGCACAACAGCGCATGCATATCAATGGATCTGCTCATAATAAATAGAAGAAATGTTTACACTTACTCGGGTTGCTCTTTAGCTGGATTGAGTCGAAGTTAAAAAAAAAGGCACCGCTCATCATAAAATACAAAGACAATATATGTCATGCTATATTTCATGTTCAAACTGATTTGCTTTATTGTTTTTTTTTGGGGGGGGGTGGATTTTTTGTAAATATACACTCATTATGAATTTCATACCTGTGATATGTTCCAAAAAAGTTTTCCAAAAAACAGGGGCGTGTTTACCACCGTGTTATGTCCTCTTTTCTTTAAACAACACTCAGTAAGCATTTGGGAATGGAAGTCATTTGCTCAATAGTCTGGGGTCTCCACTGTCACATTTTGCACTTCATAATGCACCACACATTTTCAATGGGAGGCAGACAGGTCAATTTAGCACCTGCAGCCTTTTACAATGAAGCTACTCTGTTGTAACATTAGCTTGGTATTGTCTTGCTGGAATAAGTAGGGACATCCCTGAAAAAGACATCATTTGGATTGCAGCATATGTTGCTCCAAAACCTGTATGTACCTTTCAACATTAATGGCACCTTCACAGACATGCAAGTTACTCATGCCATGGGCAGTAAGGGTGTACTGACACTGTGCGATCCGTAATGTCACGTTCGACTAGTGTGATCACTGCGTACCACGCTTGGGTGCAGTTCATTGGACCCCTTGGAAGAGGTGTGCTCTAGCTTGGTTCAGTTGTACTCCTGCACAGTGTGATTGTGAAAAACACGGAACTTGAACACTAGCATCCACTTTTCAATTCATTGGAGAATATTTGGGTTAATAACAGGTCTGGTTCTTACCTTATTGATGAATGCAAATTGTAGTAGCAAATAAAACTGCATCATGATGACATAAGTGCAGTTGGGACTGGAACATAAAGTGCCATGTCAGCACAGGCTAGTGAGGAAGTGTGGAGGGGAGACAATCACTATAGAGAGCAGTACAAGACAATTGTTCCTAGTGTGAGTACATCCTAACACACTCCATAACATCACAGATGCTGGCTCTTGAACTGGCTGGCTGGCTTATCTGGATGGACCAGAGGATACAACATCCATGATTTCCAAAAACTATTTGAAATGTGGACCTGTCAGACCACAGCATATTGTTCATATAGCATATTGTAGCTTCCATATTGTTCCAATCCATCTCAGATGAGCTCAGGCCCAGAGTTGACACTGTTTCTGGATGTTATTGATATATGGCTTTCACTTTGCATGGTAGATGCAGCAATGAACTGTGTTTATCAACAACGGTTTTCCGAAGTGTTCCCAAGTCCATGTAGTAATGTCCTTTATACAATCGTATGGGTTTTTAATGCAGTGCTGTCTGAGGGATCAAAGGTCATAGGCATTAGGTGCTGGGTTTCAACCTTGTCCATTACATGCACAAATTTCCCTGGATTCTCTGAATATTTTGATGATATTATGGATTGTCAATGGTGAAATTCCTAAATTCCATTCAATTATATGTTGAGTAACATTGTTCTTAAACTATTGGGCTATTTGCCCACGCAGCTTTTCACAAAGTGGTGAACTTCACTCCATCCTTGCTTGTGAACGACTAAACCTTTCTAATTACCAATTAACCTGTTTACCTGTAGAATGTTCCAAACAGATTTTTGAGCATTCCACAACTTTTCCAGTCTTTATTTTTTAACCTGTCCCAAACTTTTTTTGTAATGTGTTGCTAGCAGAGTGAGTGTACATTTACAAAAAAGAAAAGAAAAACACCACACACCCAATAAAGTTTCAGTTTGAACATTAAGTATCTTGTCTTTGTATTGCATTCAACTGAATATAGGTTGAAAGGATTTGCAAATCATTGCATTCTGTTTTTATTTACATTGTATATAGCATCTCAATGGTTTTGGAATTGGGGTTGTAGAAACACAGTACATACGGTATATATTATGTGCATCACATATAAACATATTGCACATGCAGATGCACATGGCCAATGTTATTCTCATCTCATCTCATCTCATCTCATTATCTCTAGCCGCTTTATCCTTCTACAGGGTCGCAGGCAAGCTGGAGCCTATCCCAGCTGACTACGGGCGAAAGGCGGGGTACACCCTGGACAAGTCGCCAGGTCATCACAGGGCTGACACATAGACACAGACAACCATTCACACTCACATTCACACCTACGGTCAATTTAGAATCACCAGTTAACCTAACCTGCATGTCTTTGGACTGTGGGGGAAACCGGAGCACCCGGAGGAAACCCACGCGGACACGGGGAGAACATGCAAACTCCACACAGAAAGGCCCTCGCCGGCCCCGGGGCTCGAACCCAGGACCTTCTTGCTGTGAGGCGACAGCGCTAACCACTACACCACCGTGCCGCCCCGCCAATGTTATTCATCCAATAAAAAGTCTATAATTTAATAGATAAAGTAATAGCAAATATTAACATTTAACCAAAAATATTCCTTTTATTTATTAGTATTTTTGTTAATTTGTCTTTATCCTTCAGGGATTATGACATTTTTAACATCTCCATATTTTTTATAATATGTAGGAATCTACGATACTACACACTAGTGTAACACACCTCACGTCTTGCTTGCCGTTCTTTGTCCTTTTCAGCACGGATCCTCTGCTGCTCTGCTCTCTCAGCCCTACGTTTCTCCTACACACAAACGCACACACAGAAATAGTTGTACAATATTAAAATGTATGTATATGACCTTGAAACTAGCTTTAGCTAGACAGAAAATATCAACATGTTTAAATCACTTACACTTACTTATGATATTTTGGCAGCATTTTTGTTTTGGGCTGGTAACTAGAGAGGGTGGCATACTGCTAAAGGGTATCCAGTTTAGTTGTGAGCTTGGGTTACTGTCCTTGCAGTTTTCTGTGTTTTGCCCATGTCTCCTTAATCGCCTCTAGGTGTGAATGTGTATGCATTGTGCCCTGCAATGAACTAGTGTCCATTCTAATGTGTTTTAGCAGTAGGATGCACCTGATCCTGAGCAAGGATAAGGAGGTTATTGAAGCTCAATGGGAAATAAAGATACTTACAATTCTGTCCTTCAGGGCAATAAGTTCCTCCTCCTCCCTTTTCCTGCATTCAAAGTGGGCATCAATGAGCGCCTGCAGCTCAATGAGATCCTTATTCTGACGCTTTTTCTGGATGTCCTGTTACACACATTCATATCCACATACAAGTTAACAATTTGTCTTACATCATGGATTGTTGTATAGACAAGCACCAAACAAACAGTGTAACTTCTGAGTGCCAACTATCTCTTATCTATGAAATTGTTTCAAATCTGCTGTAAGTCATAAGGAACAAGACATTGTATGAAGAGGGGGAAATATTATGTTTACAGGTGAACTCCAGACAGCATTAAATGCAATGATATTGGCTTACATCAAAGTCTACTTTCTCTCCCTCTGGGATTTTTGGTGCACTGGGTCTGAACAGACAGAGATAAGTCACACACACACACACACACGAGAATGGCTAAGAGTGACTGCCTGAAGTTTTGGATGCTTCAACTATGTTTAAAACAAACACGCTATTTCAGTCCACGAATATTCGTTTTTGTTTGTGTACACATGTACACAATTTTTTTTTTCAGCATATCACTGTATTATGGTATACTGCAACATACTGCATTCATTTTTCAGAAGAAAGCAATATAAATTACTGCACTTTAAAGTGTAACGTTTAGTGAGCATTTATTGGTACATTTACTTACCTGAATTTTGGCTTTTCCTCTATATATATGAAGATAAAAACAGGAAGAGGTTCACATTACATTATTAGGGAAATTTGCTTAAAAATTATCCAATGAGCTGTAACAATGCAAGTCATTATTTCACTGAATCTTTCTCAACTGCTCAGAACTCTGTAAAATTATAAAACAATAATTATCAAAAGATAGAAGATAGAAAAACATCTTATTTTAAATCACAATATCAATGTTGGAATATGCTGAAATATTAAATATACCAAAAACACAATTTTAGCAAACAGAGAGCGGTAATAAGAGGCGATAAAAGGTTACTACCTTTTATCGCCTCTTAATACCACTCTCTCTTTCATATTTCATTAAGAGTACTCAAATCTGCTGTAAATATTAAGCAACTAATTAAAATTTGCCACTGTAAGTCCCACATTGACACCGATTTTTACAGCCACCCACTACATATATGCACTGACATACACAAAATGGGCCTAACATTCATATTTTCATGTTTTTATATTATTGCTTTTTAACAAAAATCATAAATTAAAAAAAACAGTTAAAATTTCACTAGCAAATGTGATCAGATGCACTCCTCATTGTATCATGGGTGCAAGTATAAAATTTTCAGAAACCTGAAAAGTCTGACAAAGTGCATGGTGCAGCCATGCAGAGGGGGTTACAAAGGGGGGTGAGCCCCTCTTAGGGCTTGAAAAAAAAATTTAATTACAAGTTTAAATGGTTGTCTCTCATGCAAACATTTATAATACTAATAGTTATATGATTTGCATATTCACATCAAATGTTTAATACATTTCATCAATTCATCTGAAATAACAATATTTCAAGTACAAGGCTTGATATCTCAAAACATCTAGCAACTACTAATTTAAATGTTGAAACAACTATTTTTAATATGCTTTTGCTGTGATACCTTTTTTACAATATATACACAGCTTGAGTTAAAATAAGGGGCCACATGTCTTGATGTCCTCAGAAACTCCTGGATTTTAGCAAATAACAAGATTCAGCTTTTTCCATATACAAAGATATCTATATTTTATAATCCATTACTGACTACAAATGAGTTTTCAACCTAACAACCACATTAGAAAAGATGATAAAAAGCTAACAAACTTATTCCAAGACCTACCTTTAAGTTAATAACTGAAAGATAATCAAATGTAAAAAAAAAAAAAATGTTTTATAAAAGCAGATACATGTGAAACATGATATCACACATGTATAACACCGTGAAACAACAGGCTAGTCAGGACTGCTCATCGGTGAGCGGCGTATAAATTGAATGAGGTTTGTGGCGAAGATGAGATAAAAAGATTTGTCTCGTGCAGAGACTGTGTCGCGGTAACCCAGTAATACACTGAGAGTGAGACAGTGAGAGGGCCACTCCTATACCCCCCCCCCCCCCCCCCCCAAAAAAAAAAATCTCACCACATGATTTGGAAAAATGACTTTTTCAGAACCGAAAAAAAATGGAGCTTCCAGCACATGCCGGAAAACTTGCACCCATGTTGTATTGTAGATTTTAGAACAACTTTATAATCAAGTGAACACAGTCAATTATACCAATATAAAAACTATATTTAACAATAAAAATATAACATTCATAAATGTGAGTGTACAAATTTCAAGATCACCATTTCCTCCAGTCTAGCAATTCATTTATTCACCATTCAGGTGAGTGTTAACATTAAATATCATTAAACATGTGTCTATGACTTGCTGGGACTAACATACTGTCAAGAATATTTGGAGTTACTGACTAATTTGGGAGTTGTTAAATAGCCATCAAACCTAAAACAAAAGCTCTTAAATGATCAATGTTTCAAGCAGAGAATACAAACATGTCTTCCAATACTGTGGTATATTTCATGCAAAAAGAAAGCAAGGCTGATATAAGCAATGGATTTGCTGAACAGTTAATGTAAATGTGAGCACTGCATATTCCTTCACCCTTTTAACACCTTCCTTGAACATTTGCCAAACTACAGGCTGTGTTACCTGTAAAGTTACAGAGCTATTGAGTGTCTTTAAGAGGTAAGTGTAGAAATATATCTGCACTTCTCATGTCTTTGTATGGCCTCCATTCATGGGTGACCTTTCCCCTGTGCCTCACCAGCAAACAGAATTACAAATGTATTGTAGGAAAATTACCAACATACCTTCCTCTTCATAGGCCTCTGCATGCAAGCATTGAAAATGAAATCAAAAGCAGAACAAATAATATTAGCAAGACATGGTGCCTTTTTTGACCCAGAGCAAATCTGTACTTTTAGATGCAAAATAAACACAAACTGCTGTGTTGAGATAGAAAAGAGGTCACAAAGAAAACATATATTAGAACACCACAAACAGTATCCCCAAATGGACGACTACTTATTTTTCCCCTTCTTATTATTATTATTGCTGAAATTTCTTGGAAACACTGGTTGAAAATGTGGGTTAGATTTGCCTGATATTTGTGTACAATTAGAGTCATAACTCTGCCAAAAGAATGTTGATGATTTTAAATGTTACATATGTTACAATGACGGCAGCACGGTGGTGTAGTGGTTAGCGCTGTCGCCTCACAGCAAGAAGGTCCGGGTTCGAGCCCCGTGGCTGGCAAGGGCCTTTCTGTGCGGAGTTTGCATGTTCTCCCCGTGTCCGCGTGGGTTTCCTCCGGGTGCTCCGGTTTCCCCCACAGTCCAAAGACATGCAGGTTAGGTTAACTGGTGACTCTAAATTGACCGTAGGTGTGAATGTGAGTGTGAATGGTTGTCTGTGTCTATGTGTCAGCCCTGTGATGATCTGGCGACTTGTCCAGGGTGTACCCCGCCTTTCACCCGTAGTCAGCTGGGATAGGCTCCAGCTTGCCTGCGACCCTGTAGAAGGATAAAGCGGCTAGAGATAATGAGATAATGAATGAGATGTTACAATGACATACAATATTATACATATTATGAAACTGATAAAAAAATAAGACCACAACAGTTTTTAGTATGGTGACATCATACCAAATTCTGATCAATTAAATTTTGAAATATGAATTGATTTTCTTGATCCAAATGTGTGTCTGTTAATAGAAGCTTTATGCTAACAGCATCAGGAGAAGGAGCAGTAATCAGTTTTCTATTAAGTCAGTTCTTTGCTTTATGCAAGTGGAAGCAGTGCTAATGTGGCAGAAACAGAATGTGTATATGACTGTTATCTTATTGATTTAATGCTTAATAGAAGCATGTTAGATGTAGTTTAGAGCCATGCCTTGTGGGCTGGAGTTTGTTTGATTGATTGCTTTATTTTGTTTTTGTTTTTCTCCACAGTGATTGTACAGGGACACTATCTAATACAGACATCTCATCTCATCTCATTATCTCTAGCTGCTTTATCCTGTTCTACAGGGTTGCAGGCAAGCTGGAGCCTATCCCAGCTGACTACAGGCGAAAGGCGGGGTACACCCTGGACAAGTCGCCAGGTCATCACAGGGCTGACACATAGACACAGACAACCATTCACACTCACATTCACACCTATGGTCACTTTAGAGTCACCAGTTAACCTAACCTGCATGTCTTTGGACTGTGGGGGAAACCGGAGCACCCAGAGGAAACACACGCAGACACAGGGAGAACATGCAAACTCCGCACAGAAAGGCCCTCGCCGGCCACAGGGCTCGAATCCAGACCTTCTTGCTGTGAGGCGACAGCGCTAACCACTACACCACCATGCTGCCTAATCAGTTCATATTTAATCAAAGTTAAATAATAAATGAATACATTTTTGTATATTTAATGTAGTACCTATTAGCCCCACTGATACACATTACAAAACATTTTTTAATACTTTACATCAATACTTTTTGCAAAATTGGTGTAAATAAACTTCACAAGCCCACAGTGCACAGCACAGTCCCATACCTAGGATTCAGTGGTGGCTGGTAGTCTTTCAAACAGGGGAGGCTGGTCAGTTACGATATTTCCAGATTTTAAAAGAAAAAAGAAAAAACACATCAATTTTGCCCATACTTTTGCCTCTGATCTGGCTGATTGTTGGCAGGGTCACAAACTGTAAAATAACAGGTTCTTTTGGCCCATTAGCCTACTGTCCAATATACATGATGGTGGTGTTGGGGGGGGGGTATATTTTAACATTTTATATTTTAAAATTGTGGCATGTTGTTTAAAAATTGATCATTATTGAAAGCAGCTCTTTGTCAGGAACCTCAGCAGTAACAGCAGAGTGTTCTGGAATAGACACAAGCACTGACCTTGGGGAGCCAAACATAGAGCTGGGTGCCACACATTTCATTCAATGACACTTTCCCTATATTTTACTTATTTTGACTGAGAAATGTTTTATTGACAATTTTGATAACCCTTCACTTTTAATCCAGGTCTGTAGTGTGAAATGTTCTCGGCTGTGTTTTTGTTTAAAAATGTTTTCCAAATTGTAGCTGTGTTTAATTCATATCCAGAGAAATATATATTCCAATATAATATACTCAGCATAAACATTTTAAATAGATTCTATATTTTTGGTCCATCCATGACATATTACTAAAGTAGCCTATTTACTGTTGTTGATGTGGGTCACTTGCTGTTAGCCAATTCACTTTCTCATACCAGGAGAGCTGAAAGGAACGAGTATTATTCCCTACCTTTTTCACCAAGTCAATTTGAGGCGTTGGTCTACCCTGCTCTTTAATTTTAATTTTTTCCTCGAAAGGAAGACTGGCAAATGGCTTCGCCAAAATTAAATCAGCAATGCTTAGCATCCGTGCGCAGCTTTCTTGCTAGCTGACTAGCCCCCTCAAGTTCAAGTTCAGTCACTCAAATAAACGAAATTTCTGGAACTAAGATAGCAAACTTGACAACACTATATTTACACTTTATTTACAATGAAAATATATACAAACTAAAAAAGCTGGTAGAAACCGTATGTAATGAATGAAATCGAAATGTAAGCCGATCTCTTACAATACACCACAGCACTTGCAAATCTGCATGGGACTGAACTGAAATTCACCGCTGCCTGTCTATATTTGAAACAAGCTGTCAATCAAAGAAAATATCCGGCCACTTTCACCAATCACCAGTCTCCTCGCGGAAACTACCATGTCCCTCCCACTGTGAGGCTTGGAGTCCGTGGGTGGGCATTTTCGCAGTATTTGTCCAATAACCATCTTGCATTTTGAGATTGAAAGCGCATAGCTCCCAAATGCCATTGAGGTCCACTGAGGCTGGGCTGCATCGCGTTGTCACGAGGGGGGAAAAACTCACGCACGCATTAGGCGAACTGGGGAAAGTTATAACGGAATGATTTCGCACTGTAGTTGGGTTGAGCACATATATTTCTATGATTCTGGATCTGAAATAGCAATGTTATAAGGTCGGCTATAACATAAGCCTAGCGCAATTCATCCTACACGATGTTCGTCATTTTTAGAGGAGGCTGAGCCTCCCTCATTGTCTTAGAGCAATCGCCCATGCTAGGATTGGGTTAGATGATAACTTTTAGCAACATGCAGCATCAGTTATAAAAACCCATCCTTGTCAATGTCCATAAAATCACAAGTAATCATCTGAATTATAATAAATATTACATAAATACATTAATAGGTTTAGGAAAGACCCTCATCTTCATCAGCCATTCTTCTTTATCAAAAGGAGAATTTTGCTGTGAATGAATACTTATGAAGAGGTGATATTTGGCTTGGCTTGGTAGCTAAATTAGCTAGTTATTTTTATAACTTGATTTGAGGAGTAGGTTGACCTGCACTATAAGAAAACTGTAGTTCTGATTTCAGGTGAGAATAGGTAAGGAAGGATGAATGAATATCCATGCCACATACCTTCCTCATGCACCTCTGGTTCTGCCTCAGGTTCTTCCTCAGGCTCAGCCTCTGGGGCTACCTCTACATCTAATACCTCTTCTAATGCCACATGCAGCAAAGCAATCAGAAGAAAGGAATGATGACATTTATCAGATTGAAAAATAAACAGACAGCACAGTTAGTGATGAAAGATGAAGCAGAGTCAGAGAAAGAAGGAGAAAAAGCAAGATGAGTAAGTTTGAGCACACAAGGATGATGGGAGAACTGACAATCATGAGATCCTTTTGTCCACAAGATGCCATATTCAATGCTAGAATAAACACTTCTTAACATCTCATCTCATTATCTCTAGCCGCTTTATCCTGTTCTACAGGGTCGCAGGCAAGCTGGAGCCTATCCCAGCTGACTATGGGCGAAAGGCGGGATACACCCTGGACAAGTCACCAGGTCATCACAGGGCTGACACATAGACACAGACAACCACTTCTTAACATAAAAGATGTAATACAGCAGAAGTAGGGTGGGGGTACAGTGGTGCTTGAATTTTGTGAACCCTTTAGAATTTTCTATATTTCTGCATAAATATGAACTAAAACAACATCAGATTTTCACACAAGTACTAAAAGTAGATAAAGAGAACCCAGTTAAACAAATGAGACAAAAATACTATACTTGGCCATTTATTTATTGAGGCAAATGATCCAATATTACATTTCTGTGAGTGGCAAAAGTATGTGAACCTTTGCTTCCAATATCTGGTGTGACCCCCTTGTGCAGCAATAACTGCAACTAAATGTTTCCGGTAACTGTTGATCAGTCCTGCACACCGGCTTGGAGGAATTTCAGCCCATTTCTCCATACAGAACAGCTTCAACTCTGGGATATTGGTGGGTTTCCTCACATGAACTGTTTGCTTCAGGTCCTTCCACAACATTTCGATTGGATTAACATCACGACTTTGACTTGGCCATTCCAAAACATTAACTTTATTTTTCTTTAACCATTCTTTGGTAGAGTGACTTGTGTGCTTAGGGTCATTGTCTTGGTGCATGACCCACCTTCTCTTGAGATTCAGTTCAAGGACAGATGTACTGACATTTTCCTTTAGAATTCACTGGTATAATTCAGAATTCATTGTTCCATCAGGTGATGACAAGCCGTCCTGGCTCAGATGCAGTAAAACAGGCCCAAACCATGATACTTCCACCAACATATTTCACAGATGGGATAAGGTTCTTATGCTGGAATGCAATGTTGTCCTTTCTCCAAATATAATGCTTCTCATTTAAACTAAAAAGTTCTATTTTGGTCTCATCCATCCACAAAACATTTTTCCAATAGCCTTCTGGCTTGTCCACGTGATCTTTAGCAAACTGCAGACAAGCAGCAATGTTCTTTTTGGAGAGCAGTGGCTTTCTCCTTGCAACCCTGCCATGCACACCATTGTTGTTCAGTGTTCTGCTGATGGTTAACTCATGAACTTTAACATTTGCCAATGTGAGAGAGGCCTTCAGTTGCTTAGAAGTTACCCTGGGGTCCTTTGTGACCTCGCTGACTATTACACGCCTTGCTCTTGGAGTGATCTTTGTTGGTTGACCACTCCTGGGGAGAGTAACAATGGTCTTGAATTTCCTCCATTTGTACACAATCTGTCTGACTGTGGATTGGTTGAGTCCAAACTCTTTAAAGATGGTTTTGTAACCTTTTACAGCCTGATGAGCATCAACAACACTTTTTCTGAAGTCCTCAGAAATCTCATTTGTTCATGCCATGACACACTTCCACAAACATGTGTTGTGAAGATCAGACTTTGATAGATCCCAGTTCTTTAAATAAAACAGGGTGCCCACTCACACCTGATTGTCATCCCACTGATTGAAAACACCTGATTCTAATTCCACCTTCAAATTAACTGCTAATCCTAGAGGTTCACATACGTTTGCCACTCACAGATATGTAATATTGGATTTTCTTCAATAAATAAATGACAAAGTATAATATTTTTGTCTCATTTGTTTAACTGGTTTCTCTTTACTTTTAGGACTTGTGTGAAAATCTGATGATGTTTTAGGTCATATTTATACAGAAATATAGAAAATTCTAAAGGGTTTACAAACTTTCAAGCACCACTGTATATCAGTACTTTGTAACTGAGTTCAAATAGGGGCCATAGAGACTGTTCAGTCAGTCCTTAATTCTAAAACGCTCAGCTTTATTGCTGGAATTATCTATCTATCTATCTATCTATCTATCTATCTATCTATCTATCTATCTATCTATCTATCTATCTATCAATTTTGTCTTTGTCTTGTCTTTTAAATGGCTTTGGTAAAAATCATCTGACAAAAAGATCAATTCTCGCTAAATAAATAAACATTTTAAATGTATAAATTATTATTATTATTATCCATCCATCCATCCATTATCCATAACTACTTATGCTGTCGCAGGCAAGCTGGAGCCTATCCCAGCTGACTATGGGCAAGAGGCGGGGTACACCCTGGACAAGTCGCCAGATCATCACAGGGCTGATACTTACAGACAAACAACCATTCACACTCACACTCACACCTACAGTCAATTTAGAGCCACCAATTAGCCTAACCTGCATGTCTTTGGACTGTGGGGAAACCGGACCACCCGGAGGAAACCCACACAGACACGGGGAGAACATGCAAACTCTACACAGAAAGGCCCTCATCGGTCACTGGGTTCAAACCCAGGACCTTCTTGCTGTGAGGCGACAGTGCTAACCACTACACCATCATGCTTGCCCCATTATAATAATAAGAAGAAATTATTATTTACATTTCTTAATTTATAGGTTTAAAATCTTTATTTTTCTGTAAAGCTGGTTTGATCGAATAAGATCAAAATCTAATAAGTCCTACCATTAGGTTATATTTTATATTCAGCTGAGTTTTAAAAAGTAATTCATCTAAATATAATGTTGTAGATTGTCTTGACAGTTTTTGGAATTCTCCTTTCATACCGATTCATGTGAACATTTGATTAAAAAGTACAAGCACAACAGTTAACACAAGCACCCTCAAGTCTGACACAAGCATTAGTTGTGTCCTTCATTGTCGAATAATTGTATTTTGCTTGTTTAGCAACTGAAGATAAAATGCTCTAATTTTAGATCAGGTTAACAGCCAGTTGAATGTTTTACATATGGGAGCTTCCATTGAGGCTAGATTAATCTGCTAAATTTAGTTACTTTTTAGAGTCTGTATGGGGGCCACAGAGTCACTAGTTCAGCTCAAATAAGTTCAGTTTTAAATTCAGTTTTCCTTTTTATAGTCACATACAACCAAAGAAAGTTTAGTTTAGTTTAATACATTAGTCTACGCACTATTTGTGGGATGGTGGGCTTTAACCATTGTTATTTGATTATCTCAGGGTGAATATCACACAATTGAGAAACATAGTGCAATTTGGAGAAAGCTTAAGAATCAGGCATCTTGAAAATATTAGCGTGGAAATGTGGATAGATCAGTATTGTGTAAAAATATATAATATTTTTAGTTTTTCTGTTACCTTCCTCTTCAACCTCTTGATTTGCCAGAAAAGAAAGCAATGGACACACAAAATTAACATTATATTTGATATTACTTCTAATAATATATAATAGAATGATATATTAATAATAATAGTTATAATAGAATTCATGCACACATACCAATCATCTACTCAGCAGTCTGCTGTGAGTGTAGTGTTTTTTCAAAGAGCACAATTCACTCAGTGACTGGTTATTTTATTATTAACTAAAGCATAAACAGCCCAGAGGACTTCATTAATGTGTGACCTTTAGAGCAAAAGAACCACACCGCACCAAAAGGTGACCTGAATTTTCCTATACAATAGATGTTGATAAATAGGTTTCTCAGATTCAGGAGCAGAGGACAACATACCAGTTTTAAATTTTATTTCAAAAACAATAGTGAGCATTATCTCAACACAATATTTCTAATAAATAAATTTATAAAATGATTGGTATGCAGGTTCCTTTTATGTGATATCTCTGATTTTCCAACATGAGCAGTAGTAACCCAATATTGTGGGTACTATTAATGTGCCTACATTTTAAATCACAACTGGAAAGCTAATGATATAACTTATTACTTTGAAGGAGAAGAAGAAGAAATTCAACTCACCCTCAACCTCACTGAAAAAAGTAAACAAACAAATAAACACATCATCATGTTTTCAACTGAATAATGCAATGTGAACAAAAAAGTAAAAAATACTCACATATCCTCTGTGTCAGACATAATGTTCACAGACTTCACACCTAAAACAGAAGAGGCATACTTCCTCAGCAAGTATAGAATAAACTATGAGATTAGTATTTACTTCATGATTGTGCTCTTGTCACAGAGAAGCAGTTCTTATACGATATGTATAGTGACTAACACCTTGATGAGATGGCATATCTGAATCACCAATTAATCTGGTCAGCTATCCATTGATGAATATTGTTGTTCCCATTTGTAATGCTTTATGCAGTTTTGGAAGTGTCATATTGGCAGTTATCTGGTCATTTTTAAGGGTTACAGTTCTTAACACTGATCTCTAATGGAGATCAAGTGATCATGAAGAGCATTTTGGCACATGAGGGCTTTAGTGCCCTCCTTAGATGTGTTCTGTCATATACAGCCCTAGCACAGCTGCAGAAATTTGGGGGGATTATCAGAAGATCATGTATCCTGGAACAACCCCTCCATGATCCCCTCTGTGGACATATGAGGGCAAAGTCTTCAACAAACATTTATCAAATTAAATAACAGATGTTATTCATGGCCATATTACTGAACTTCTGAAATTAGCACAATGGCTTGAATGGTTTGCATGTAACTAATAAAGGCAAGCTGATTAAGGTAGGGTTTTCAAATTCCTCAATTATAGATTCTTCCAGTGTTCTTTATAGAACTAACTAGTTGACAAGTATTCTTTTGGTGATTGTGTAATGTACTATTACCATTATTTCCATAATCTTGACATCTAGACTTCGCTAAGTAAATACTGTCACCACCAAGACAATAGAGTGCAAAGCCATAGTGATTGGCTTGTAATCCCACAGTGAATCTGCACTGGCCACAAGGGACTTAGAGTCTGTTAACAATAAAGTGATCCTCTAATTTATTACTTATATACTAGATCACAAGAAATCTAAACCCTATTGCTTTCCTGCTAGCTCTTATTACCATCTGCTTTGTCTGTTAATGGTTACAATACTAATGATCCTTAATTCCCTAGTTGAACGCATATGGATATTTTATAGGAATGCTCAAGTAAAATCACTAAGATGAGGATGTAATTTTAAAAATATAATTAATACATCTTATTTATCTTTATTAAACTCAACAACTCAAAATATTTTCCTCATAAATCTTTAATAGAAACCATTTACTCCCTTCACATACTCATGGAGTTCCCATTTATTTCTACCTAAACTAAACAGAGACTTTCAGTTCCCCTCAACCTCTTAAAACCTTACCTCGGAGCAGCAACAAGGTGGAGAGTGTCTAGGAGTCTGGCTGTAAAGTTCTGCACACGTCTTTGCTTATTTGACCCTGTGTTATACTGATACTTAATCTTCTAAGGACCCGTATTGGCTGAGAAGGTCAGGCAGGCAGTTGGGCCATATTTGCATCTTCAGATCCACCCCAAGGCACAGTGCCTCAAACACTCAAGCTCAATAAGGATATCAAAAGAATATGCTGGATGGAAGGAGAGTCAGGTTTGAACAGCTGAATGTCTCATTGCTATATCTGTCACAATCCAAGGCAGGCAAACATAAGGCCAAGCTGAGAAAGCCTGGAACTTTTACGCATCAGCCAGGCATGCAGAAAAATGCCTCTGAGAGTTTTAAGGACATACAAAACTCTCTCCAAGTCTGTCGGAAATTAGTGACGATGTTTTGTCTTATTTCTGGACACACTGAAAGCAGTCAGATAAAGAAGACTGAATTCAATTTAGGACACTGGTAGAGAGACAGAATTTGGATAACTTAGAGAGGAGTACTGAGTCATTTACAGTATCAAAGACCTTACACAAGTCCAAAAATACAGCACCCACCACCCATCCCATATCAAGACAAGCCTTAATGACCTCAATGAAATAACATGTAGTTTCTGTTGAATAATTTGCTCTAAAACCAAAGATTTGGGTGGGCTATCAGTTGTTTAGCCACAACCTTTTCAACCATTTTTGAAATGGTGGATAGTATACTGATGGGCCTGTAGTTGCTAACTTCCTATCTATTACCTGATTTAGAAATAGGTGTTATAATGGCAATTTTTAATGTACTAGGGAATATGCTTTCCTCCAGCGATCGGTTTATAATGTGAGTGAGGGAGATAGTTAAAATATCTTTATATTTCTTTAGAAAAAGAATATAAAGCCACCAAGTATGTTTTGCTCTTGAGTTTGATAATATTTAGAGAATTTTATTTACAACCCCGATTCCAAAAAAGTTGGGACAAAGTACAAATTGTAAATAAAAACGGAATGCAATAATTTACAAATCTCAAAAACTGATATTGTATTCACAATAGAACATATACAACATATCAAATGTCGAAAGTGAGACATTTTGAAATTTCATGCCAAATATTGGCTCATTTGAAATTTCATGACAGCAACACATCTCAAAAAAGTTGGGACAGGGACAATAAGAGGCTGGAAAAGTTAAAGGTACAAAAAAGGAACAGCTGGAGGACCAAACTGCAACTCATTAGGTCAATTGGCAATAGGTCATTAACATGACTGGGTATAAAAAGAGCATCTTGGAGTGGCAGCGGCTCTCAGAAGTAAAGATGGGAAGAGGATCACCAATCCCCCTAATCCTGCGCCGACAAATAGTGGAGCAATATCAGAAAGGAGTTCAACAGTGTAAAATTGCAAAGAGTTTGAACATATCATCATCTACAGTGCATAATATCATCAAAAGATTCAGAGAATCTGGAAGAATCTCTGTGCGTAAGGGTCAAGGCCGGAAAACCATACTGGGTGCCTGTGATCTTCGGGCCCTTAGATGGCACTGCATCACATACAGGCATGCTTCTGTATTGGAAATCACAAAATGGGCTCAGGAATATTTCCAGAGAACATTATCTGTGAAAACAATTCACCGTGCCATCCGCCGTTGCCAGCTAAAACTCTATAATTCAAAGAAGAAGCCATATCTAAACATGATCCAGAAGTGCAGACGTCTTCTCTGGGCCAAGGCTCATTTAAAATGGACTGTGGCAAAGTGGAAAACTGTTCTGTGGTCAGACGAATCAAAATTTGAAGTTCTTTATGGAAATCAGGGATGCCGTGTCATTTGGACTAAAGAGGAGAAGGACGACCCAAGTTGTTATCAGTGCTCAGTTCAGAAGCCTGCATCTCTGATGGTATGGGGTTGCATTAGTGCGTGTGGCATGGGCAGCTTACACATCTGGAAAGACACCATCAGTGCTGAAAGTATATCCAGGTTCTAGAGCAGCATATGCTCCTATCCAGATGATGTCTCTTTCAGGGAAGACCTTGCATTTTCCAACATGACAATGCCAAACCACATACTGCATTAATTACAGCATCATAGCTGCGTAGAAGAAGGGTCTGGGTACTGAACTGGCCAGCCTGCAGTCCAGATCTTTCACCCATAGAAAACATTTGGCTCATCATAAAACGGAAGATACGACAAAAAAGACCTACCGTAAGACAGTTGAGCAACTAGAATCCTACATTAGACAAGAATGGGTTAACATTCCTATCCCTAAACTTGAGCAACTTGTCTCCTCAGTCCCCAGACGTTTACAGACTGTTGTAAAGAGAAAAGGGGATGTCTCACAGTGGTAAACATGGCCTTGTCCCAACTTTTTTGAGATGTGTAGTTGTCATGAAATTTAAAATCACCTAATTTTTCTCTTTAAATGATACATTTTCTCAGTTTAAACATTTGATATGTCATCTATGTTCTATTCTGAATAAAATATGGAATTTTGAAACTTCCACATCATTGCATTCCATTTTTATTTACAATTTATACTTTGTCCCAACTTTTTTGGAATCGGAGTTGTACTTTCTCATCATCTGTATGATTAAATGTCAGTATAGCTTTGTTGGGGTGACATGGTGGTGTAGTGGTTAGCATTGTTGCCTCACAGCAAGAAGGTTCTGGTTTTGATCCCAGTGGCCGACAGGGGCCTTTCTGTGTAGAGTTTGCATGTTCTCCCCACGTCTGCGTGGGTTTTCTCTGGGTACTCCAGTTTCCCCCACAGTCCAAAGACAAGCATGTTAGGCTAATTGGTGGCTCTAAATTGACCATGAGTGTGAATGGTTGCTTGTGTATGTGCTATGTGTCAGCCCTGCGATGACTTGGTGACCTGGTGACTTGCCAGGTGTACCCTGCCTCTCGCCCATAGTCAGCTGTGATAGGCTCCAGCTTGCCCGCGACCCTGCACAGGATAAGCAGTCATGGATAATGGATGGATATAGTTTTGTTATTTAAAAACCATGGGGGACTGGGTTTCTGTAGGATTGCCACCCAGTTCCAAAACAGAATTAATAAAACACTCATTAAATCTATTGGCAATCACTAGACTATTGTCTTGTGTAATCCAATTTACTCTAAGCTGTAGGGGTACACTTTTGGGGTGCTTGTTTCCTGAGAGTTGATCAATACTTTTCAACAATTTTGTATTGCCTTTTGCCTGTGTTATAGTCTCAAGAAAGAAATTTGCTTTGGCCTTCTTAAGTTGCCCTATTACTTTGTTTCTAAGACTTTTAGTGTCTTGCAAAAGTATTCATCCCCCTTGGTGTCTGACACAGGAGTAAGAGGAGTCTTATCCCAGTGTTTCAGCAAAAGACAAAAACTTCACCCTGTGGCATTCTTTTCCAAGAAACTCATGTCTGCAGAGAAAAATTATGATGTTGGGGACCGGGAACTACTAGCCATCAAACTCTCTCTTGAAGAGTGGAGACACTGGCTGGAGGGAGCCACTCATCCCTTAATAATACTCATAGACCATAAGAACCTGGAGTATTTCAAGAAAGCTGAGACTAAACCCTCACCAAGCCAGATGGGCACTCTTCTTCACACGTTTTAACTTCACAATCTCATTTCGTCCAGGGTCAAAGAACATGAAGACAGATGCCCTGTCCCGCACCTTCATCTCATCTCACTAAGACCCTGCCACCCACTCAATTCTCCCATCCAAATGCTTTGTGCAGTCCATTACATGGGACCTAGATCAAGGAAGTCTCAACCCAGAACAATTCCAGTAAGTCTTCCACCTGGCCTTCTCTATGTCCCAGAGCTTCTCCGAGAGCAACTCATCATCTGGGCACACACGTCTCCCACTACAGGACATCCTGGCAGCCATTAAACTCATCAGATGTTGAGAAACAAGTACTGTTGGGAGAACATGTTCACGGAGATCAATCAGTTCATCACATCATGCTCCAAGTGTGCACAAGCAAAGGTTCCATGGACTACTCCAATTGGAAAGCTTTGTCTGCTTCTAGTACCTCAAAAGACCCTGGTCACACATAGCCATCAACTATATCACCGATTTACCACCATCCCAGGGTAACACCACTATCATGGTGATAGTTGACAGGTTCTCCAAGGCACTGAAACACTTCCCTACAGTACTCCAGACAGCAGAACTACTGTTTCAAGAAGTTTTCAGATACTATGGTATTCCAGAGGACATAGTCAGTGACAGAGGTCCCCAGTTCATTTCACGCTTGTGGATTTGCTTCATGGAGTGGCTTGGAGTTTCAGTAAGTCTCATGTCCAGCTACCATCCCCAAGCCAATGGTCAAGTGGACCGGGCCAACCAGGAGATCAGATGCTTTCTATGGATTTTCTGCATGAGAAACCAGGGGGACTGGTCACGTTTTATCCCATGAGCTGAGTATGCACAAAACTCACTTAAGCACTCCACGACTCAACTAACCCCCTTTCAGTGCATACTCGGCTATGAACCACCACTGTTCCCCTGGGAAGACTCACCAATACAAGTTCAAGCTGTTGAAGACTTGTTTTTTCACAGCCAAGCTATCTGGGAGGAGGTACATCAGCGTATTGAGACAGTCAACACCAAGTACAAAGAATATGCTGATAAGCACAGAAGTAGCAACCCAGATTTCTCACCAGGTGAGAGTGTGGGTCTCCACCTAAGAACCTCAGGGAACTCAACACATGCCGAAAACTACAAGCATGATACATTGGTCCATTCAAGATACTTAGACGCGTGAATGAGGTTTAATACAGGTTAGAACTCCCCCCTCACAGCCAGATCTCTTAAGATTAGATCAATAAAGTTTTATCTAATCTAATCTAATCTAATCTAATCTAATCTAATCTAATCTAATCTAATCTAATCTAATCTAATCTAATCTAATCTAATCTAATCTAATCTAATCTAATCTAATCTAATCTAATAGCCTGCCATTCCAGGTCTGCTTGCTGAGAGCACTCCTGTCCAGGAGCACCCACCACTAAGCCTCGAAGGTGAGCCCATCTACCAGGTCAACAGGTTACTCAACTCCAGACACAGAGGAGGTCAGGTTGAGTATTTGGTAGACTGGGAGGGCTGTGGGCCTGAGGAACAAAGCTGGGTGGGAGCCAAGGACATCCTGGACCCTCTGTTAAAGCAGGAATTCCATGCTCAACACCTCAACAAGCCTGCACCCAGGGGGAGAGGGTGCCCCTGTAGGGTGTTCTGTCAGTAAGAGTATTGAGACCAAGAACGCTAAGCAAACTACAAACATGGCTGCTCAAGACTACAATGCCCATGAGCCACAGCACCCCCTGTCACCGGAGTATTGAACTCAGCTGAAGATCATTATCAAATCAGCAACCATGCGACTTAAACCTCTCACTCGCACTCAGTGCAAAGTATTGTTCTGTGGTTTCCAGTGCATACCAAACCTTTATCTCTCTGCCTGCATCTTGTTGTTTTGACTTTTGCTGTCTTTCCTCATTTGCACTTCTTGTCTTTCCTACATTGTCCTGTTCACTGATTGACTGACCCTTGCCTGCCTTTTGACCTTGACTCTAGTTTCACGATTTGGCTTCGTTACTGTTTGCTCCCCACTAATCCAGCCACTGGATGTGCATATGGAGCTGCCAGGCATACGAAAATGAGGAAGGCCAAAGAGGAGATACATGGATGTGGTGAGAGATGACATGAAAGTGGCAGGTGTGGTAGAGAAGGATGCAGAAGACAGGGAGCAATGGAGATGAAAGATCCGCTGTGGTGACCCCTAATCAGGAGCAGCCAAAAGACAAAGAAGATTGTTTGCTCCCCACTCTCCCCTGCTATTACATCTGTAAGTGCCTGCATCCTGACAGTGTGGGTGATAATATTATCTTGTAAAGTTAGATATAACCTTGCCAACGTATCGATGCCAATCTCCCTTTAAAAAAATATAAGCCCCAGGAGAACCTGACTTAGCCCTCATCTTTTCAATAGCCAGAAACACCTCTGGGCTAACGTATGATGAAAAGCGCAGTGTTATTTTGTGTTTTGGCTTGTAAATCAACAGGTAATTCAGATTCTGTCACTGTTGGTTGTTCCAAGATTCTTCTTGGCTCCGTTCAATTGCAAATCAAGTTTTCTGTTGAAGTAAAAGTCTAAAGGGAATCCTAATACACTTTTTGAATAATTTCATGCTAAAATAACCTTAAAGGGATCCTCCAGAGGATTTATTTTCAATTTTATTTTCAGTAAAAGTAGTTGCAGATTTCAAAAATCAAAGTTTCATTTTTGGAGACTTTGGAGACAAGTAGTGTTTGAGAAAAATGAATTTTCTTTAAAATGTTAGATGGGAGCCCTGTGATGACCTGGCAACTTGTCCAGGGTGTACCCTGCCTCTTGCCCATAGTCAACTGGGATAGGCTCCAGCTTGCCTGTGACCCTGTAGGAGAGGATAAGCATCTACAGATAATGGATGGCTGGATGGATGTTAGATGGGCTTCCTGTGGTGGGGACATATGTGATGACATCAGGTAGTGGTAGCTTGGAGCAACTCAGCTGTTTATATTCTCTGTTTACATCATAGTTTTGCTAGTTTTACAAGTATTTTACCAAATTTATCAGTTTTTAAATAATTATATATTATGCCACAATGATGCTAAAAAGAAAGGACAAACTGGAACTAGACTGCATTTCCACAGAGAAAATGCAAAGTATCCTTACTCAGCTGTGGAAGAGTGTCAACAACAGAAACTGGATCAGACATGAGACCTCGCACGACAAAAGCTTTTTTACATTATCTACATAGAGAGAGAGAGTCAAGTTTATTGTATAGCGCTTTTTAAAAAATAGACATTGTCACAAAGCAGCTTTACATGAGCTAATTTTATCCCAAATCTGTCCTGAATGAGCAAGCCTGTGGTGACAGTGGAAAGGAAAAACTCCCTCAGACAACATGAGGAAGAAACCTTGAGAGGAATCAGACTCAAAAGGGAACCCATCCTCATTTGGGTGATAACAGACAGCATGATTACAACAGTGTGTGTGTGTGTGTGTGTGTGCACGCGCGCGCGCCTGTGTGGTCTATGGCTCAACTCGCAGCATAACATGGCATTTCATGCTCTAAAATCATATATATATATATATATATATATATATATATATATATATATATATACACACACACACATACATATATATATATATATATATATATATATATATATATATACACACACATACATATATATATATATATATATATATATATATATATAAATCTCCTTCTCACCCCCAGCGGGGGGGTGGTATCCATGTCATCCTCAAGCTTGGGTCCTCTACCAGAGGCCTGGGAGTTTGAGGGTTCTGCGCAGTATCTTCGATGTTCCTAGTACTGCGCTCTTCTGGACTGAGGCTTCAGATGTTGTTCCTGGGATTTGCTGGAGCCACTCTCCCAGTTTGGGGGTTACTGCCCCAAGTGCCCCCACTACCACGGGGACCACGCAACCCTTGACCTTCCACATCCATTCCAGCTGCTCTTTCAACCCTTGATACTTCTCAAGTTTCTCATGTTCCTTCTTCCTGATGTTGGCGTCAGCTGGGATCGCCACATCTATCACCACCACCCTCTTCTGCTCTTTGTCCACCACCACTATGTCCGGTTGGTTAGCCAGGATCTGTTTGTCAGTCTGGAAGCTGAAGTCCCACAGAACCTTGGCCCTGTTGTTCTCAGCCACCTTCTGTGGTATGGCCCATTGGGACTTGGGTACTTCTATTCCATACTGGTTGCAGATGTTCCTGTATACTATCCCAGCCACTTGGTTGTGCCTCTCCATGTACGCTGATCCAGCTAGCATCTTACACCCTGCTACTATGTGCTGGACTGTTTCAGGGGCTTCTTTGCACAGTCTGCATCTTGGGTCTGATCTACTCTGGTAGATCCTGGCCTCTATGGCTCTTGTGCTTATGGCCTGTTCTTGTGCTGCCATGATTAGTGCCTCTGTGCTGTCTGTCAGTCCTGCATTATCCAGCCACTGGTAGGATTTCTTGATATCAGCCACTTCCTCTATCTGACGGTGGTACATACCATGTAGGGGTTTGTCCCTCCAGGTTGTCTGTTCCTCCTCCTCCTCTGCACTCTCATCAGGGTTCTGCTGCCTGAGGCATTCACTTAGCAGTTCATCCTTTGGGGCCATCTTTCTGATGTACTCTCGGATTTTCGATGTTTCATCCTGGACCGTGGTCTTGATGCTCACTAGCCCTCGGCCTCCCTCTTTCCGCTTAGTGTATAGTCTCAGGGTGCTGGACTTGGGGTGGAACCCTCCATGCATGGTGAGGAGCTTTCTAGTCTTGATATCTGTGGCTTCTATCTCCTCCTTTGGCCAGTTTATGATACCAGCGGGGTATCTGATGACTGGTAGTGCGTACATGTTGATGGCTCGGACCTTGTTCTTACCATTCAGCTGACTTTTCAGGACCTGCCTTACTCTCTGGAGGTATTTGGCTGTGGTTGACTTCCTTGTGGCCTCTTCATGGTTTCCATTACCCTGTGGGATGCCAAGGTACTTGTAGCTGTCTTGGATATCACCTATGTTGCCCTCTGGTAGGTCAATCCCTTCAGTCCGGATCATCTTGCCTCTCTTTGAGACCATCCGGCCACACTTGTCCAATCCGAATGACATCCCTATGTCATCACTGTAGATCCGGGTGGTGTGGATCAGCGAGTCTATTTCTCGCTCATTCCTGGCATACAGCTTGATGTCATCCATGTAGAGCAGGTGGCTGATTGTTGCCCCACTACGGAATCGGTACCCATAGCCGCTCTTCATGATGATCTGACTGAGGGGGTTCAGGCCTATGCAGAACAGCAGTGGTGATAGCGCATCTCCTTGGTATATGCTGCACTTGATGTTGACTTGGGCAATGGGTTTTGAGTTGGCCTCGAGGGTTGTCTTCCACATTTCCATTGAGTTCTGGATGAAGGTCCTTAGGTTCCTGTTGATCTTATACAGTTCCAGACATTCCAGTATCCATGTGTGTGGCATTGAGTCATAGGCTTTCTTGTAGTCAATCCAGGCAGTGCACAGGTTGGTCTGTCTCTTCTTACAGTCTCGGGCGACTGTTCTATCAACCAGTAGCTGGTGCTTGGCTCCTCTGGTGTTACTGCCAATTCCTTTCTGTGCCTCGCTCATGTACTGAGCCACATGCTTACTCATTTTTGCCGCAATGATGCCTGACAGGGCCTTCCATGTTGTGCAGAGACAGGTAATTGGCCGGTAGTTGGATGGGATGGGTCCCTTCTGGGGGTCCTTCATGATTAGGACTGTCCTGCCTTGGGTTAGCCATTCTGGGTGGGTTCCATCCCTCAGCAGCTGGTTCATCTGTGCTGCTAGGTGTTCATGGAGTGCAGTTAGCTTCTTCAGCCAGTACGTATGGATCATATCGGGGCCTGGTGCTGTCCAGCTCTTCATCTTTGACACTCTTTCTTGGATGTCTGCCATTGAGATGGTTACTGGTTCTTGTTCTGGGAGGTTGCTGTGGTCAGCTCTTAGGTCCACTAACCATTGGGCATCGGTGTTGTGTGATGCCTTTCTTTCCCATATGTCTTTCCAGTATTTTTCCACCTCAGCTCTTGGTGGGTCTGACCGGTTGTTGTTCCCCTGCCACTGAGAGTACACCTTGGCTGGTTCAGTGGAGAACAGCTTGTTTATTCTCCTGGCCTCTCCCTCCTTGGTGTATCTCTTCAACCGGGTGGCCAGAGCTGTTAGTCGCTGTTTGGCAGTTTCGAGTGCCTCTGGTATGGAGAGTGAGTTGTACTTCCTGGGTGCCCCTTTATTCACCATGTTCCCTTTCTGTAGTTCAGCTAGCTGGCTAACTTCTCTCCGTGCTGCCTTTATCTTGGCCTCTAATCGTCTCTTCCATGGTGGATACTGTTTGTTATGTCCCGAGCCCACCTTGTGTCCAAGCATCTCCATAATATATATATTATGGCATGCTGTTCAGGAAATTAATCTTTGAATATATTGAATGAATCCCCGAATATATTGAATGAAACATTGAATATATTGAATGAATCCCCAAATATATTGAATGAATCCCCGAATATATTGAATGAAACTTTGAATATATTGAATGAATCCCCGAATATATTGAATGGAACTTTGAATATATGGAATGAATCCCTGAATATATTGAATGAAACTTTGAATATATGGAATGAAACTTTGTATTCTGCCCCCACTCCCACAGTTCAGCAGACAGACAACAGGTCCCAAGAAAAACTCTGACTCAGAGGAGAGTATTAGAGTATATTGAGAAACGCTGTAAAACTCGACAAACAAAATTTACAAATTAGTTTTATATACAGAAAATACCATTATACAAATATGATCCATGAGGGAAATGACTTTGTCACCGTAGCTTCGTTGCACATAAAAGAAGTAAACACTAATAAAACCACAAGCATTCACCAGAGTGTTAACAATGTCTTTATTGTTTAAAATAGCCGCAACCAAATCCCAAGCCGACTGACTCATTTTTAGTGCAGGACGGCGGCAGTGCTGTCATGACGTCAGCCAAGTTTCATTCCATATATTCAGAGTTTCATTCAATATATTCGGAGATTCAGAAATATAGAAAATTCTAAAGGGTTGACAAACTTTCAAGCACCACTGTGTATGTGTATATATATATATATATATATATATATATATATATATATATATATATATATATATATATATATATAAAATACACACACACACACACACTACACACACATACACATATATGTGTGTGTGTAATATATATATATATATATATATATATATATATATATATATATATATATATATATATAAACACACACATATAAAATGTATGTATGTGTTATTATATATATATATATATATATATATATTACACATACACTAGAGCAGAGCATATATGTGTGTGTGTGTGTGTGTGTGTGTGTGTGTGTGTGTTAAATAAATATATATATATTAGTGTGTGTGTACACGTATGTAGTTACTGTGTGTGCGTGTGTTAGGACTTAAGACTGACTTGGCCTCTAGTGGCCGCTATTGTGCCCCTGTGTTTTCTTTTTTTTTGGTGGTCATGTGATCAATTTGTCCCTGGATTTATACTGGCTCTGTTGTGTTTGCCTTCACTGAGTCTTTGGGATTTGCTAGTGAGTGAAAACTTTGCTTTGCCATTCAAAAGTTCTGCCCTTGTGTTGGAATTTTTCCTTTTTTGACTTGGTTGTATTTTACCTTTTTGCCTCTGTGCTCTTGGACTATTTTTGGTAACCTTTGCTTTTTGCCATTCAAAAGTTTTGTGCATTTCAAAGCCTCTCTGCCCTTGCGTTTGATTTTTTTTCCTTTTTGGACTTGGTTGTATTTTACCTTTTTGCCTCTGTGCTCTTGGGCTATTTTGGGTTGTTTTCTGGATCTAAGTTGTTGGATATTTTTAAGTTTGCTTTTTTTCTACCTTCTGAGTGTTCCAGAGTTTGTTAATAAATTTTTTTGAAGATTACTATCCCTTTGCACTTGAGTCCTCTCATTAGCTCACTGAGCTGGTAAATTGCCTCCTACTCCAGTGACCCAGGTTCAATTCCTGGCGTGACAGAAAGACTCAGTCATGACAGACTCAGCAGATGCCTCTTGTCCTGTGTCAGAGTTTGACAAGTTAATGGCAGCCATCACAAGTTTTGGATCTACCCTGGAAACACATGGCCAGGCACTCACTAACCTACAAAAGATTCTGGCTTGTCATGGTTCTAGACTGCGGGGGATTGGCCTGGCTCTTCGGCAGCTGACTGCTCTAGCTCCCACGGCTCAACTGGCTCCTCCTGCTGTACCAGCTCCCTTGGATCCACTTCGTCTGCTGTCACACAGCAATGAACCCCGTCTCCACAAAGATATGATGGCAAGCAGGGTGAGTGCCGTGGTTTTCTGACCCAATGTCAACTTACATTTGAGCTTCAGCCAGCCTCCTATCCCACTGACAGATCCAAGATTGCACCTGTAATAACACTGCTAATTGAGAAAGCCTGAGCATGGGCAACATCCATCTGGCAGAGGCAGGGTTCAGACTTCAAGATGTTTTCTGAAGACATGCTAAGAGTCTTTAACAATCAGTCACCAGCTAAGATGCAGCAAAATGGCTTATGTCTATCCAACAGGGCAGGGGCAGTGTAGCAGATTATGTTATTTCGTTCTGGACCCTTGCAGCGGTGAGCAGGTGAAATGAGCCTGCCCTGGTCTCAACTTTTCACCATGGCCTGTCTGACCCTGTTAAAGATGGACTGGCCTCTGTGGGGTGCCCTGACGATCTGGAGTCCCTGATATCACATGCCATACACCTTGATAACCGGATCAGGGAGCGTCGCCGGGACCAGGTCCCTTCCCAGAGATCTCCTGATGCTCCTGGTCCACCCTGGAACCCTGCATCACCAGCCTTGGATTCCTCAGGGCCAATGCACATTGGTCATGCCCACTTGTCTGCAGCCAAGAGGGAGCACCGAAGGAGGGAAAGGTGCTGCATCTACTGTGGAAAACCAGGCCACTTTCGAGCATCCTATCCTGAGCTCTCAGGAAAAGAGCAAGCCCGTCCAGCCAAGGGAGGGTTGTGACGGGAGCCACTCTGTCTCCCAAGTTTCCTGGCCAAGGAGTCTTCCTTCCTATTTCCATCTCCTGGGGTGATTCCGTTCATTCTTGCCAGGCCCTGGTGGACTCTGGGGCGACTGGGAATTTCATGCACATTAACTTTGCCCTTATATTCAATGTTCCTCTTGTTCCTCTTAAGGTTCCCCTCTCTGTGTCTGCTCTAGATGGCCAAGCTTTGGGAAATGGCAAAGTCACTCAAGTAACCACCCCTGTTCATCTCCAGTCAGAAGCACACCAGGAAGAGATATCCTTGTACCTCATTCATTCACCCGAGTTTCCCGTGATCCTGGGCAACCCTTGGCTTAACCGTCATAATCCTCACATAGATTGGGTGACTGGCTGTATCCTAGAATGGGGCCCAACATGCCATGCCACCTGCCTTTTTTCCAGTCCTCCTGTGTTGCCTGCCGAGTCTCTAGATCCCGTTGAGTTGTCCCAAGTTCCTGCCAAGTATTGGGGTCTAAAGGAGGTTTTCAGTAAAAGTAGGGCTGCTTCGCTTCCCCCACATAGGCATTATGATTGTGTCATTGACCTGCTCCCAGGCACTACTCCTCCTCGTGGGTGGATCTTCTCATTCTCTCTGCCAGAATGCAAGGCCATGGATGATTACATTAAGCATGCCCTGGCCTCTGGATTCATTCGGCCATCTACTTCACCTGCTGGTGCTGGATTTTTCTTTGTCAGCAAGAAGGATGGAGGATTGCGACCTTGTATTGACTACCGGGGTTGAATAAGATAACCGTCCGAAATAGTTATCCACTTCCACTGATGTCTACTGCTTTTGACTTGCTCCAGGGGGCCACTGTTTTTACTAAGTTGGACTTGTGTAATGCTTACCACCTCATTCGCATAAGGCAGGGCAATGAATGGAAAACCGCCTTCAACACTCCTTCAGGGCACTATGAGTACCAGGTGATGCCCTTTGGGCTAACTAACTCACCTGCTGTTTTCCAAGCCCTTATCAATGACATTCTTAGGGACATGATTAACCACTTTGTTTTTGTCTATCTGGATGATATTCTTATTTTCTCCAAGATGCTGCAGGAACACCGGCACCATGTGCGGAGAGTTCTCCAAAGGCTGTTAAAGAATCACTTATACGTCAAGTCTCAGAAATGCATCCCAGAGGCCTCATTTCTTGGTTTTATTTTGAGGGAAGGGCAAATTCAGATGGATCCAGCTAAGACCAAGGCTGTGCGGGACTGGCCCGTTCCTAAATCAGTAAAGGAGATCCAACAATTCCTAGGGTTTGTGAACTTTTACCGCAAATTTATTTGGAATTTTAGCTCAGTGGCTGCACCCATCTCCGCTCTCACCAAGGGGACAGGAGCGCCATTCGTCTGGACTTCCAAGGCAGAGGAAGCTTTTAAAAACCTCAAGCTCCGCTTCTCCATTGCACCTGTGTTGGTCCTCCCTGACCCTTCACAGCCTTTTGTTGTCGAAGTGGACGCTTCTGATGTTGGTGTAGGGGCAGTTCTGTCTCAACGGTCTAATGGCAGATTGCACCCCTGTGCCTATTTTTCGCACCGTCTTGGCCCCACTGAGTCCCGGTATGATATTGGAGATCGGGAACTGTTAGCCATTAAGATGGCACTTGAGGAATGGAGACACTGATTGGAGGGGGGGCCCTGCATCTGTTTCTGGTCTGGATGGATCACAAGAACCTAGAGTACCTCCAGCAAGCTAAACGTCTTAACCCTCGCCAGGCACGGTGGGCCCTGTTCTTCAGCCAGTTTGATTTCACCCTGTCAAATCACCCTGGGTCTAAGAACAAGAAACCTGATGCCCTGTCTAGGCAGTTCTCTGCTGGAAGGGAGAGCGAGATCAGTACGGTGGTTCCTGCTTCTCGGATTGTCGCTCCTGTCTGCTGGGGTGTTGAAGCAGCGGTCAGGCATGCTCAGCATCAAGAACCAGATCTTGGATCAGGTCCTCCAGGACTTTTATATGTGCCTAGTCAAGTGTGGGCCAAAGTACTCCAGTGGGGGCACTCTTCCAATCTCACTGCTCACCCTGGGTCTCGGAGAACCCTGGAATTCCTGCGGAGACACTTCTGGTGGCCTGGCATGGAGAAGAAGGTGAAGTCCTTTTGTGAGTGCCTGCTTTGTGTGCACCCAGAGTAAGAACCCACGCCAGTCTCTTCAAGGTCTGCTACATCCCCTTGCCATCCTGAGGCACCCCTGGTCCCATATGTCTGCAGACTTCATCACAGGCCTCCCCGAGACTGAAGGTAAGTTATTTTAGTTGTGGTTGACAGGTTCTCTAAGGCCTGTCGATTTATCCCTTTGCAAAAAACTTCCCTCTGCTCTTGAGACTGCCAAACTAATATTCAATCATGTTTTCCAAGTGTTTGGGCTTCCCCAGGACATTGTGTCAGACCGAAAGCCCCAGTTTTCCTCCTGGGTGTGGCAGGCATTCTGCAGACTCCTTGGTGCCATCGCCAGTCTTTCCTCTAGCTTCCACCCCCAGTCCAATGGGCAGACGGAGAGGCTCAACCAAGACCTTGAGGCCACCCTGAGGAGTTTGGCAATGGACAACCTGTCATTGTGGAGTTCCTGGCTGCTGTGGGCAGAATATGCCCACAACACCCTCCAGTCTTCTGCAACCAACATGTCCCCTTTCCAGTGCCAATTCGGCTTCCAGCAGCCTCTTTTTCTGGAACAAGAGGAAGATGCCAGGGTTCCCTCGGTCCATCATTTCATGAGGTGCTGCCAGAGGACCTGGAACAAGGCCCACAAGGCGCTGCTGCAGACCTCCAAATCCTACCAGTCTCAGGCCAACCGTCGCAGGTAGCCAGCGCAACTTTTTCTCCCTGGCCAAAGGGTTTGGCTGTCCTCCAAAGATCTTCCCCTGCAGGTCGAGTGCCGCAAGCTTGCCCCTCGTTATGTGGGTCCTTTTAAGGTGGTCTGCAAGGTCAACCCAGTTGCCTACCAGCTCCAGTTGCCCCGGTCCCTTAGAATTAACCCCACTTTCCATGTCTCCCTGTTGTGCCCTGTGCTATCATCACCACATGCCCCTGCCCCCAAAGCTCCCCCTCCTCCTCGAATCATTAATGGAGAGCCTGTCTTTACCATCCATCGTCTGCTGGACTCCTGCCAAGTGCGGGGTGGAGTTCAGTACTTGGTAGACTGGGAGGGCTATGGCCCTGAGCAACGCTCTTGGGTTCCAGCTCGGGACATTATGGACAAAAATCTTTGTAGGGAGTTCCAGCGCAAACATCCTCTCGGCCCAAGGAACGTCCGGAGACGTTCTTAGGGAGGGGGTCCTGTTAGGATGTAAGACTGATTTGGCCTCTAGTGGCTGCTATTGTGCCTCTGTATTTTTCTTTTTTTTTGGTGGTCATGTGATCAATTTGTCCCTGTATTTATACTGGCTCTGTGTTTGCCTTCACTGAGTCTTTGGGATTTGCTGGTGAGTGAAACCTTTGCTTTGCCATTCAAAAGTTCTGCCCTTGTGTTGGAATTTTTCCTTTTTTGACTTGGTTGTATTTTACCTTTTTGCCTCTGTGTTCTTGGACTATTTTTGGTTGTTTTCTTGATCTAAGTTGTTGGACATTAAGTTTGCTTTTTTCCTACCTTCTGAGTGTTCCAGAGTTTGTTAATAAATTTTTTGAAGAATACTATCCTTCTGCACTTGAGTCTCCTCATTAGCTCACTGAGCTGGTAAATTTCCTACCACTCCAGTGACCTGGGTTCAATCCCTGACCCCAGTGTGTGTATATGTTATATATAGTGTGTGTGTTTTTTATATATATATTACACACACACATATTATACACACGTTGTGTGTGTGTGTGTATGTATAAATGTGTGGGGTTTATATATGGTGGCACGGTGGTGTAGTGGTTAGCGCTGTTGCCTCACAGCAAGAAGGTCGGGGTTCGAGCCCTGTGGCCGGCGAGGGCCTTTCTATGCGGAGTTTGCATGTTCTCCCTCCGGGTGCTCTGGTTTCCCCCACAGTCCAAAGACATGCAGGTTAGGTTAAATGGTGACTCTAAATTGACTGTAGGTGTGAATGGTTGTCTGTGTCTATGTGTCAGCCCTGTGATGACCTGGCGACTTGTCCAGGGTGTACCCTGCCTTTCGCCTGTAGTCAGCTGGGATAGGCTCCAGCTTGCCTGCGACCCTGTAGAACAGGATAAAGTGGCTAGAGATAATGAGATGAGATTACACACACACACACACACAGACATACATATATGTGTGTGTAGTGTGTGTGTGTAATACACACACACACATATAATTATACACATTTTATTCCACAGTGGGATGCAAAAATTTGTGCACCCCGGTCAAAATTGCTGTTACTGTGAACAGTTAAAGATGACTCATTCCCTTTTATATTTTAAGGAAAAACAATTTATTTTCATCTTTTACATTTTCAAAATGACAAAAAAGGAAAAGGGCCCAAAGCATACTTTTGGGCACCCTGCATA